>NC_081407.1:694199877-694247924 GCF_030272615.1 Cryptomeria japonica
AGTTCTCGGAGAAATCTACAATTGAAAGAATACAACCTGGTGGAAAACAATTCTTTGAATCATGAAACTGTTTAGCCTGCCATTTTGAACCATGAAAATGTTTGATATATGGATATATCATATTACGAAATCTATTTATAAACTGAATGTAGGGAAATTCACTCTCTTTCAACATAATTTTTTTGGATTCAGTTCCTGACTTACTTTGGTATGTCTCATATTCAAATCTCTTCCATATAACTAGTGCATGAATATCAATATTCTCAGTTTTCAACATAAACTTACTTAAAAATCCACAATCATTGCATTCACCTTTTATACATTGTATTTTGAACTCATCTGAATCTTCTAATTTATCACATAAAATAGACTTCACAAATTGTGTTGTACTTGTAGGAATGACTAGATTTGGATTTATTGTTGTCATGAACTTCTTATATCACTGCAAGTGTAGATGAAATTCAACATGATTTCGACAACAAGAAGTTTCACGTACCTTATTTATGTATACAAAGCAAGGATGAAATCTCTCAAACATCCTTTGGCAAATCTTTACATCTGAAAATTCTTGCTTGAATGCTTCAAACAATTCACTTTGTGTTGTATTCCAAGAAATGTTTTGGATGTGTAATCTTTTACCATCTTCATCTATCATCAGTATAGTATCCCTTCTATTGGAAGAAACACAAGATTGGTTGGTCCAATAATCAATGACCTATCTTTTTACATCTTCAGAAATCTTGTCTTTTCTAGGAACCCTATAGATATTTACCCAATTATTTTTGATGTTTTCATCCAACATTTCTCTTCCTAATGTATCTTTAAACAGTTCTTCTAGATATATGCATTAATTGAGAAATTGCATTAACTTGTTTTCTACGAGTCAATTCCTTACTAGTAATCATAGTCATCAATGCTCTACGTGCAACACTTAAATCAACACCTCGACTTGTGTTGTCAATACAATTCAATGCTTCTTGTAAATTTTCAATTATAGTTTCTTTTACTAATGTATCACTAGAACTTTTCTTATTACCAACACCCAACAACTCCAAAACAAGTTTCATTTCCCTTTTCCCAAATAACTTAGCAAATAATTATGCTCTTCCAATAATAGACTTATTTTTAAAATAATCATCCCACAATTTCTTACAATGCAATTTTAATGTGCTTTCAGGTATCATATCTTTAGATGAAATTTCATTGAAAAGATTATCTTCATCCATTTCCATCAAATTTTCCATACCAAAAAAAAAAAATCATCTCATACCTGAGTAGATGTTTCTTGAACATCATCAAGTTGATCTTGAACAACATCTGATTATTGTTGACTACATTTTGTATGACCTTTCATCTTATCGTCCCTTTTATGATTATACAATGTTGATCTAGTCCTCTTATTCCCCATTGCAAAAAATATTTAGATCTTCAAAATTTTGTGCTTTGAACCTAAAAACAAAACATGCAAATATGTAGATCTTCAAAATTTAGTGCTTTGAACTAAAAAGGTTATATATCTAGTTACTTTTCCTCGGTTCTTAACAAAAAAAAGGTAATTAGTGAAATGTATAAATAATTTGCACTCTTAAACTTAACATGTGTAAATTTCATCCATTTAGATCATTTGACTTGAAGTCCAATTTTTATAATTTAGAAAATGAAAAAATAAGGCTCAAGAAATTTAGGAGCATTGATAAAAAGTAAGAAATTAAGTATACTTCAATTAGATACATTTGACTATATGCAATGTACATATGAACGTGATTTTATAACATTAATTGCTTGAAATCACTTAGCTAATATATAGAGAAGTTGAGTTAAGAATTAGGAAATAAAATATAATATAATTAAGTACTAAATAGTGTTGGACATATACTCAATTTCATTAAAGTGTTTAAATATATTTTACAAATTCAATATTTAGTTAGATTTTAAGTATGTAGATTTATAGGAATTAATCTACTCATATAGTAAATAAGTTATATCTAGTTACTTTTCCTTGTTCTTAACAAACAAAATATGATTAATGGAATCTATAAATAATTTTGTTTTCTTAAACTTTTTTAAATTGTCCAAGCGGTTGAGCTTAGTTGGTTAAAGCATTGAGTTCTCAATGTGGAGACCCAAGTTCAACTCCCATGAGGGACACCTTTGTGTAGAATTCTAAGTTGTGACCCTTGGTCTTCCATTGGTTGTTTAAAGTAGATTTCTAAGTTGTGACCCTTGGTCTTCCAATTGTTGTTTCTAGTTTGGTGCTCGAAAGGAGCTAGTATTTATAATAAGTTTGCTCGAAAGGAGCTGATATTTAGATCATTTGTCTTAAACTCCAATTTTTAAAATTTAAAAAATGAAAAAACAACATTCAAGAAATAAAAGCATTGATCTAAAGAGTAAGAAATTAAGTTTACTTGGATTCTACATTTGACTATGCAATGTACAATGAACATGATTTAATAACATTAACAACATGATTTAATAACAATAATTGAAAAAATAATTTAAGATAATATAATTGAAAATAAATGATTGAAGCGTAATTACGAATAATAAAATATTTTTTTAAATTTAATCTAAAAAATATTTAATTTCCCAAAAAACATCTAATATTGTAAATTAAGCATGATTGAAAAAATAATTTAAAATAACATACTTGGAAAGGGTAGACGCCTTCCGAAAAAAATTCAAAATATTCACCCCTTTATAAAATTAGAAATATTTGCCCCTTTATAATCTTCCTAATCGCTCCAAAATGCCACTTTATTTGAAAAAAAATTTGATTTTTTGCAAAAATAACTCTTATTATTTTCGCACTTGATTGTTTTGGTTTTTTTAATGGAAAAAATAACTCTTTTTTATATATGGTTCAAGCAACCAATCGCTTGTACGACTAGTCAAGTTGGCCCTCACAGTTCGGGCCAAAACTCTTCTAGCCGGAACGACCTATGTGGAATGCCAAGTGGCAGCCACATCAACAAAAATGATGATTTCCCCAAACTTGCCGTTTCTGCAACAAAATTCAATAGGTAAAATTAAACTTATTAAAAAAAATTAAAATACCCTTTTGTAGAGATCGAAGTCACGATTCTACTCATATAATTTTTTTAATGTTTTGATTATATTTAATATATAAAAAAATAAAAATACTACAACTAGGTATTCTTTTGTTTGATAACAGGCTGCTTTGAAAAACAAAACAAAAATATCGAATCACTTCAAAAAAAATAGAAAAAAATATGGTTCACTAGAAGAGAGAGTCTTCTCCCAAATGGTATTTTTAGTTTTTTGATTATCATAAATTGAATAGACAAATTATGGTGGGAGACAAAAACTGTCAAATTCTGGTGTATTCGACTTCCAAATGCTATTACAAAGAAAATATACATCAATTTTTTAATTTTTTTTTCATGCACTGTATAAATATGTGATCTATAACGAATATCAAAATTAGAAGAAAAAAAAAAGCTGATTTACATTTTCTTTTGAGGTGTGAACTAAACCCCTTGTTTTTCAGCAATAAAAAAATGGACTTTAAAGTTAAAAAAAATATATAAAAACTTCAACAAATTTTACACATTTCATCAGTTTACATCATCTTCAAATTCAAAATGCAAATGACACTTTTATGGCGTCGAAATTGAACAGTTATTATTGTGTTAGCCTTTTCCTTTGTAAAAGTGTGACACAGAATTGTACTTTTACCCTTTAAATTTGTCAAATTTATTTTATAGACCATAAAATTTTAATATAAAAATTTGAATAAAATTATTAGTTTAGGACATAAAATAAAAGTAAAAATATAAACCTACTCTCATGAATATATATAAATATGTATGAAATTTAAACTATTTGTTTAAAATTTATTTTTATCATATTTATTAAAAGTAATAATAATAGTAATTAAAATAATATTAAAATGTCAAAATTACTATTATAAAAAAAATTACATTGAAAAATTCAAGAACATAAAAATGTATATATATAAAATCTAAATAATCCAAATTTTATAAATTATAATATATTTTTCCATGCACAAACATGAAAGAAAATGATTAAAGAAGAGAGGGTTGTCAAAATTTTAATTATCTTTAAAAATAAAATAAAAATTAAAGTTCAATTTTCACCCTCTCCTGCCACCTTTTTAAATTTCATTTCATCTTTTTTTTTAAATTTCAAAATTGGAGTGGGGCCATTTTAAGTTTTCATATATCAAAATTAAAAAGAATACATGCGATGATGAATGCAGTGTATCCAGAATACATGCGATGATGTAATGTGCAGATTTGGAATGGGCACATTAAAGATACTTAGACAAGCAAAAATTTAGACGTTTCTGTAAACCTCTAGAGGAAGAGCACCAGTAGTCGTCATAGCTAACTTCGCGCACCCACAGATCTTAAACGGTACATCGGATTTTATTTTATTTTTTTAGTTGTCTTCGTATGCGACTTAACTGTTTATAGCTATTGATCTGGCTTTTGGGTAGTAACGATGCACGCTGTGGAATCAGTTATGCGCACAAAGGTCAAAAAGTACACATTTCAAAGTGTCGCCTGATACCTAACTAAAGATGTACCAGTAACCGTCAACTCAAAATCGCTAGTACTTGTTGACAAATGTCCCAATATGTAATAACCCACCATAATTAACTCAACAAAATTGACCATTCTCTTTTTTTTTTGTGTGTGTGTTTAATTTAATCAATATGTTTTATTCAATTGCATACTCTGGGCATCCATCCTTTTGGATTAGGCATTCATCCATTCGGGATGAGAATCTAACCATACGGGTTAGGCATTTGTCCATACGGAACATAAGATTTCATCTATCCAATATGGGATAGGCATCTACCCATACGGGGTAGGCATCTATCCAATCGGGATAGGAGGTGCTCTGGCCAGAGACTTAGACTCATCGGGACCATTCGGGTCCTGAGCCACTCACTAAGTACTACACTCTTCTAACAGAAGTGCACTGAGGTCGCCATCCTTAGGAGTAATTAATAACATAATACAAGCTTGAATTCCGCCTCAGAATTTGGCTTAAAGCCTCGTGAAGTCAAACGAATCCATACAGGATTCCTTCCGAGTATGCATTGAATTACTTTTCCAATTTAATTATCTTATCTTTCAAAATAGGATTCTTACTCAATCCTTCCTTTACAAAGCCTAGACCCCACCCACGAACACCTGAGTACGAGGGACAACTTCGTCCCAAGACTACCTACATACTCGCTTCGGCACGGGATCAAGGCGTAAAGTATGTAGGTCTATTTTCTATTCTATGGTTTGATGTAAACTGATTAGTGGGTACGCAACCCTTTCTAGGGTCAATGTCCCAGACAGTTTCTCTGCGGTTGCTACCCATGATGATAGCGCTTAAGCAAAGGCTCAAGACGACCTTTTTCTTGTGGCCTAAAATAACTAGATCCTAATTCTTATCATAAGCGTCACCCATGATCAATTGCCAATCAACAATGATATCTCTTCAAAATTTAATTTCATAAAAGCATTTTTTTACTTAACCAATCTTAAAGGGGGTTTACTATGGTTTAACTCAACGGATGTAAAATTATTTGAAAATTATCTTATTAGATTATCGATCCAAGGGGGATTACCCGCCCCTTGGATTTTAGCTTCCAAGTGTCCCTTATTACTCCCCAACAAATTATAGGGACGATGCCATAGACGTCATTGATGTAGCTTTATTAGGCGTTAAGTGCAGTAGTTCAACACGACGGCATTACCCGTAAGCGTGACCCAGAGGCACCGTATATACCGAGTGCTACTAGGTTTTGGTTTCCATCTTCCTTTATTTAGTTTTCTAACTAAGAGCTATGGAAACATCATGCTTGAAGATAATCAAGAAAAGAATGTACATAATAAGACCTTTTGAAGTCAATTATTTGAATAACTACTTTGATGGCAACCAAGTACCATTTGATAAAAAAAAATACCATTCTTCTACAACTCAACTAATTAATATATAATGATATGATAAAGGCAATTATGAACTCATATATTAAAACATGTAACTTGTATGAAGATAATGGGAAGGTAACTTGCTTATCAATGAATGCAATTTAACATATAAGTAATGCGCATGATGTAAAAATAGTGACATTTACATACGAGATTTAAGTAATGTATACTTCGATCGTGAGAATATTTAAATTATAGAGTTACTAGTTCCAAATGAGTGATTAGCTTATACTTTTGGAAATTTTGGATCAAATCGTAATAATAAGACTTATTTGTTTTTAAGTGAGCCAAAATCACTAATCAAGTAGTCTAATAAATCCCTAAAGGGACTGAGACAATAATTTTTGATTTAAATCCTTTGCTAATTTATTAACTTAAAATTTAACTAAACAATTGTTAGCAATTAACAAAAAAAAAAGTAATTAAAACAATCATTGATAATTAACTTAAAATTTAATTAAAAATGATTATAAAAAAAAATTAATTAACTTAAAATTTAATTAAAGCAATTATTAAAATTTCAATTTTGAAATTTCAAAGTGTATAAAATAAAAAAGGCAAAATTGTTTGTTTGCTAGTAAGTAGGGGGGGTGGGGACCACGGGTCCCATCACCCCCTGCGGTCCTGCATGCGCAGGGCCATAGGGATTGAGGGGACACCGCGCCCCCCCCCCCCCCCCCCCCCCCCAACCCCCTACGGTTACAATGACCACTCCCCTCCCCGTACGCCATGCAAAACTTTATAATTATTCTCTTTGACCAGGCCATTAACGCTTCGGCATTAAAATATACTTTTTTTTTCCCTTTAACATTCAATATATATATATATATATATAATTATTTAATGGTATATGTAAGACAATGGAGTATTTACTTATAAAAATAAGAACATGAATAAGATAGGTAAACAATCAATTGTTTTAGATTGGTTTTCAGTAACCAGAAGGTTAATATTTTCCAGTATTCACAGGAGGATTGTTTAATCAACTAATATTTGCAGGGAGATCTTATTTCAACTTACAGGGAGGTTTATTTCCAGATTTCACAGGGGGATTGTTTATTTCTAGAATTCATTTCCAATATTCACAGGAGGATCTGTTTAATCAACTAATATTTATAGGGAGATCTTATTTCAACTCACAGGGAGGTTTATCTAATTAATAATCATAGAAAGATTTAAAATAATCATAGAGGTAATAATCACAGAGAAAATAATCATAGAGATTTTATTCAACTCATTTCACAGAGATGTTATTTTAATCATTTCATAGAGATTTTATTTTAATCATTATTCACAAGGAGATTTGTTTAACTAATAATCACATAAAAGAATTGTTTAACTAAAAATCTAAGAAAGATTAAAGAACAAGATTCAGATTTTTCATTCGAAGAACCAGAGGATTGAAAAGATTCAAATCACATAGGGAAGAGATTTTTAAATCTCAGAAAGAGGGATTTTAAACAAGATAAAAGAATGTGATTTTTTTCCTTTTGCTAAAATCTAAAAAAAAATACAAAAAAACAAGATCATGTGCATATCTTCTTTAAGGAAAATAAAATAAATAAATAATTATCCCTTGCATGCACTATATGAGAGCATTATCATTATTATTTAACTCCAAATAAAAGATTCAAAATCTAATAAAAGAATTTCTTTTATATAAAGGAAGATCTATAACTATTTCTGATATTACAAATTCCTCACAAGTAAATCTAAAGATAAACAACAAAGAGAGAACCTGGTTAATCGAGCTTGATGTTGAATCCACTTGCTACCCTTATGATCCTTCCTTTCAACTTGAGGGAAATCCTTCCAATCACAACTTAAAATTCCTGCAACGAAAATAAGACTACCAAAAAGATCTACTTCCAAGACTTGGAAAATTTTCTTCACAACATGATCAAACCCCTTCCTTGAAACTTGCATATAATTTTATAAGAAAATTCTCTCTCCTCCACTATCTAGAAAATTTAATTAAAAAAAGAGATTCTTTCCCAATTTTGGACTTCATGCAAATTGATTAGACCTAGTGGAGGAGTTACATGCAAGGTGGTGGAGAATCCTCTAGAAGCTTCTTATTCTTCCTACAACATGTGCCATAATTGGATGAGGAAAACTAAATAATAATTAAGAAAAATGTATATTTTCCATGTGTGTGTGTGTGTGTGTTTTATTATTTTATCCCTTTATAATATTCATTCAATCATTTAAATAGCTTATCCAAAAAAATATAATAGAGTTTGTATTTTAAATCCAAAAGTGATAAAGGAGGGTTGTGACACAATAGTGGTGCACAAATGTTCCAATAGTGGTACACAAATGGGACAAATGTTCCAATAGTTGTGCACAAATGAGCCAATTAATTACAAAAAAAGGTCGGCTATTGGTACAAAACAAATTTATTAATGGTGTTTTCACTATGACAGCTACTGGGGGGTCAACATGATAATAAGGTGACGGTTATTGGAACTATGTTATCTATTGGTGCTCTTTCCCTACCCACAATACACAAATACGTTTCTCACCCACGCTAAGCAATGCTTTATCAAAACTCCTCAAATTTTATAAACCACATTATAATGTTGAATACAGCTTCAGTACCCGATATGAAACGGGCTAAATTGTATAAATCTTTCTTCGTAGTTTTTTTAGATGCTTTGGCTCAATAAACACTTTATGTTACTATTGGAGGAATGGACATGTTGATAGGTGTAGCTAACTTTAATATTATTCCAATTAAACTTAAAATATCAAATAAAATAGTAGTTTATTATTAATTCCGATAAAAAATAATTTAATTTATATAATAGTATAAAAAATCTTACATTATGATGATGTATATTAAAATCTATTAACTAAAATGATAAATATAAAATATAAAATATATAAAAAAGAAAAGAAGAACAAGAAAAAGGACAAGGGGAAGACCAAGTCTTGAAGGAGATTCAATTCTCTTAGTAATTACAAAGAAAAATTTATAAAATGTGATAAGAAAGGCAACATAAAGGACTGCAAGGATAAGAAGAAATGAAATAAAGAACTTGATGATGAATCAGATTCTAAATCTTTTTAGGATGAATTAGATGCAATTATTGCAACCCATGCCACACAGGCATGTGAGGATGCATATATAACCAAATCTAGTGCCTCTTTCTACATCACTCCCCATAAAGATTTCTTTTCTAATAACGAGAATTTTGATATTGGTAAGTCCTATCTTGATGATAAGTATTTTATGAGTATTACTTGGCATAGTTGAATTGAGATTAGATTCCCTATAATTTAGGAGTGCATCTTAGGTTTAATATAAAACTTGATATTTCTCAGCAAAATTTTCAACTATAACCATATTTTTAAAAATCCAATAGGGTGTCAAATTTTAACGAATTTGGAAAAGATATGTCTAATAGTCAAGATAAATATCATAACTTTATACTTGTTCAATTTCAAATTGTGTGAGATTTATCTAGAGGTCAATAGTTGAGTATACTCCATAACTCATCTTCTAAAGAAAAAAAATGATCTCTGCATCTCCAATTCCAAAAAGGGGTATAAGAGCTAAATGATATAAATTGGGGATTAGAGATATCAAGGAAATTATGCCATTAGAAATATGGTCAAAATAATGACCAAAAGAATGACTTAAAAAGATAACATAGTGAAAAGGATTGGAAGCTAGTGTTTGGAGATCATTCCTAACAAATACTCAAAGCAAGTAGGGGAAGGAAACTTTGCATGTTTGACACCCAATATCAATCAAAATTCACGCTTGAAAAAATTTCATAGGGACAATCAATAGGCTAGGAGGTCAAGACATTTGAATAATAAGTTCTTTAATCCATTAAAATCTCAAAAATCTCAATAAGTTTCCATTATATATATTTTATCTTTATTAATTTAGTGCAAAAATCCTAAGGACTTTTATAAGTTAGCCATGAGGTGAGAAGTTTTATTTTTTAATGAAAAGTCTAAAATTATGAATTTTATGATGAAATTTTCTCTTATGGGAATTTGATAGAGAAGTGACCATCAGGATTCTATTAAAAATAGAAGTATTCCAACTTATCTTCCTAATTCCCCAAATTTTTATATTTTGACACATTTTACACTTTCAACAATTTATGGAGAAATGATATAGAAGTTTCATGAAAGTCTATCTATTGCATTGAAATGACTCATTCCACTTCCTAGTTAGAATACCACGTTCTATGCTTTCACCCAAAAAATTATTTTATTACCTTAGTGTGTTTTTAATGATTTTAAGAAGTAAATTCCATCAAGAGTTTTAAAAAATGGAACTAATTATTTAAAACTCCACAATCCTACAAAAAAAGAAACAAACCACATTACGACGGGTCTAAAGGTTTTGTGTGAGTTAATTACAAATTGAGTGAAACTTACATGATATCAAATGTTTGGATATATATTGAGATCTAAGAAAAATTACCTTACAATAAAACTCAAACAAATAATCAACCTTAGAAAAACTTACAAACCAAATATTGGGATAATTGGGGACAAGTTGGGAGTTAGTTGTGCATCAAGAACTCATTACCCTATCTAATTTAGAATTTTAAAATACCTTATGAGAAATCAATGGAGGACTAGGGAAAGTATCACAAAGAAAATATCTACTTGTCCATCAAGATTCAATAAGACAACTTCAACATGGATGTACTCAACAAATGTCTACTAGTCCATCAAGAGTCCACAAAATTAAATTCACAAGGATATGAACTATTTCTAAGGGATGGCTTGTTGGAAAAGTTTGGACATATGAAGGTTGTTATCTCATGTTTGAAAGTACAAAAGTCCTTCGTAAGTCAAAAATTCTACACGACTGGAAACTTAAATTTTTCCTATGTCAATTGACACAAAATACCTACATATAATCTAAAATTGAAACTCATAAAAATCAGCCACTTTATTTTAAATCACTCTCAATGAAAATAGGAAGGAAAAAGGAAACTATACTTGATTTTTTTTCAAATTAAATGGACAAAAATGGGGGTACAATTTATCAAAAGTAAAATAGGGCAGGTGTGCAAGATATAACACTAACACTTGTGGGCATAAAAATATGATTGGGGCAATGAAAATGGATGATGGTTTGAGTCCTAGAAGTTGACCATGGATCATGAGATGGCTTCTTTAAAGAAGAATGACACTTGGGATTTTGTTTAAATACCAAACAATATGAATCCTATTGGTTGCAAATTGGTTTTCAAGAAGAAATTCAATTCAAATTGTATTGTTGAAAATTACAAGATTAGACTGGTTACAAATGGATATTTTCAAGTTAAGGAAATTGATTATAATGAAATATTTCTCTAGTTTTGAAGCTAACATCAATTCAATTTTAATTATCATTTGTACTATCTTTTGATCTTGAGACTGAGCAAATGAATATGAAGATAACTTTCTTACATGATGAATGAAGGGAAGAATCTCCGACATACCACGAATGCTATATAGTAAAAGGCAATGAGAAATTGTTTTGTAAATGATAATAAAATCTCTACATGGTCTCAAACACTCTCTTAGAATATGATATCAAAATTTTGATTCATATGCTTTGAAGTTGTGATCTCTAAGATCAAAAAGCATATCAACATCTCTACTTTAAATAGGTTGATAACTATTTCCTTGTTATCACTTTGTAGTGATATTTGATGATAGTAAAGAGATTACTAGAAATGTGAAGTCTCAACTTTCATTATAGTTTGCATAAAGAACTTGGGAGCTTCTAAATTCCTCCTAGACATCGAGATCACAAGAGATAGAACTAACAAAAAGCTTTTATTTGCATAATAGTCAGTATGCCAAACTATGTTGCAACATTTTAACATTACAGACTGCAAACCAATAATAGTCAGTATGCCAAACTATGTTGCAACATTTTAACATTACAGACTGCAAACCAATATGTTTTTCTATTTCACTAGAGACTAAATCATCACTAGTGTCTATCTTCACCTGCAAAGATGGATGATATTTCTCTACGATGCAATTTAACAAAGACTTCTTAAAATCATACTTCACACCCTTTAGTATTCCACAACATAAAGTTACATGAGATGCAAAAGAAACTTATTGTGTTTTAATGCATGTATCTTAAAATATGTGATATTAGAATTATCAATTTGCTATATTCATCTTCCAAGCATAACTAATCATATATTAAAATTGTAGACGGTAACTAATTATATATTAAAATTGTAAACTATAAATAAGGTAATGTACCCTAATGAATCAGTAACCGGAAATGAAACTCATAACCAATGCTTAATATGGTAATTGTTGCAGAATTATACTTAATAAAATCAAATAATAAGTTTACAGAATTCAAATATAATGTTTTTTTATTGATGCTCGAGAAAGGAACATTACTAAAAACAGAAACATTGCTAAAAATAGAAACAAAAACAACTACACCATTTCTTGTGAAGTCTCGTCATTTCTCCTGAAAACTAGATGTTTGTATGAATTTCTTCATTGAATTACTTCAGAAGAAATTGTTGAATCACTTCCCTGGTCTATACGAAGGTTTTGAAATCCATCATATGTCATTCAGCTCTTAAAATCTTGCCTATGTCATTTCTCCAAGAGTTAGAATTTTATAGTAGTACGACTTGTGATTCAAACTATACAATCCATTACACTACTAAGTCAATAAGGAAAACTGAGTGAAGATGTATTTAATGTAATAATAATGAGTAAATGAGTTATGGTTTTTCTTTAATATCATTTGATAGAGATGGGATATTAAATTGGTATTGATTATTTAACATTGGCAAGTGATATTTAATTAGAATGATAAACTAAGGTGTTGTAAATGAAGGATTAGAAACTCAAATTTAACACAAAAAATAAGAATTTCATGTTTTTGTATGTCAAAATTTTGCTTTGTGATTGGAAGTGCTAGGTTTTCTTAAAGAGCATGAAAGTGATCCAAATAACATATGGTGTTGCGACAAAAATATACGTAAAACTAAATATTAATGATTGAACATGTAAAATATGAGAACAAAATTTATTGTTTCTTAATACATAAAAATTCATACATTGTTTCCCTAAAACATGTATTAATTGATTATATTTATATTTAAAAAAAAAAAACTTTTTTAAAATGTATATTCTGGGGGGTATATGAATTATGGATCTGGAGTGGACTCCCATTAAATAAATTAAAAAAGATAAACATCTTTTTTGGCATCAACCTTGTAAATAGGGGTGTTGAAAAAATAAATTGGTCACTAACTCTAACAAAGGTCGTGCCCATCTTTGCCCTTCTTTGATGATCTCAAGGGCATCTAATGATTTATCTTGAAGGTTCTTTTTTCTATCTTAAATTTGATCATTCATTAATCTAATGATGAAGAAATGTGTGATGTAACCTAACAACACTTATATGCATTGCATCATCTGAGGCTTCACCTCTGGTAAATACTTAGTTTCTCTACATGTCAAGTCCCCATGTTGAAAGCAATCGCAAAGATTTGGGATTATCCATAGATATAAGTATTAACTCAAAAGAATCCTTATCTAGGAAATTAATGAGAGGTTCAAGTAGAACAAGATAAAGAGAGATATGTACATCATGAGATCCTTTGTGGGGAATGTGAATTCCAAACATATCACCTAGGGAAAACATAAAGTGGTGAGACTTAGCTCTTATTCGCTAGGAATGATGTGCAATTGGATAACTTTTTCTACATATAGATCTAATCTTCTCATTGTCTATTACTTTCCTCCATCTTCCACATCCAACTTAAGAAGTGTTTTCCTTGAGAGCCCCTAGGTTAAATCTAATTTTACAATAATGTAGACATAAGTGAAATATGAGGAATTAATGGTTGATTCAAATATAATGAGATACTTCCCAATAATATTTTTAATGGCATGTAGGCTCTTTAATATCAAAATAATAGGGCAAAATAAGGTAGTTGAACCCATAGAAAGGTAGAGGATACTAAATATGGTCAAATATTGAAGTTATGAAGCCATGGCTTGATATAGAGGAAATTAAATTTCAAAATATAGGGTCTATATTTTAACACAAGCTCCTCCATGATAGACTTGTAATCAAGGATTTTTTAAAAAAAACCTATTATAGGGACACACAAAGATTTTATTCTCCATAAATCTTTCCACTCCTCTATAATCCATGCATGTAAATCACAACTTATACCATCCATCTAAGTAAATATTTACGTAAATAAATTTCGTAATTAAGAATCTCCCCATCCATGTGAACCTCATGGATATGAGTAGACAAGTGGAAACAAAATGGATTAGAAAGGGAGGTCTCACCCTAATCAATGTGTTGAAAGTTCTAACTAGACAAAGCATGACAACAAATTATATTCAAATATTTTGTTATCAAGAGCTCTATGTGGTTGGATGGATTGAAGGAAGATATTGGTATTCATAATAGTATCCACTAAATACTTGATTATGTTTGTGGTCTAAAATAAATGCACGATTTCTAAGATTTATACCAAGTTTACACCTAGAGCCCCACACCAATTCTCATATAATTTTGAGGGTTCTTGTATCTATGTAGGGGAATATTCTAGGATCAATCCATGTCACAATTTGCAAGAGATTATCAATGTTCATCCAAAGGAGACAATTTCTTAGTGCATGCAAGATTGTAAGTAGTGAGAACGAATCGATCGTGAAGAGAGAGATATCCTTAAAATACACTTAATTCAATGGTCAATTATATATTTTACTAAATAAATTAGGATAACTATTTAAATTACTTTTCACGAAGGGTGAAATGTAAAATTATTATTGACTATTTGACCACTTAAACATGTGATATTTAAGTAAAGTATGAATAGAGACGATAGAAAACATTACTATAATAATTTCAATATTTCCCAAATATAATAATTATCATATGTTCCAAAATATAAATCTCATTTTATAATTAAAAACATAATTTTATGACTTTTCTTCCCTTCAATCATGTTTTACTCTCACCTATCCTCCTACGAGGGATCTTGGTTTCCTTTAGATATTAGTGCTTTTGATAGGGCAAAAATGAAGAAGGTTTTAAAATTTGTCTATGACAAAGTGAAAATGTCATTCCCCCAAGGAAAAAAAAATTTACGTTTTTTTTGTTGAAAAAACTGATGTTGTAAGAAAACCCTAAAATAACCAACTTTGAGTGTTGCCCTAAAAATCGCTTATTATAAGCGACTGGAATGCAAAGGCATTGAAATGATGTACGGATTTCTAGGATAATAAGAAAAGATTGGACAACTATGTTTGGTAGATGTAGCCCATCTTGGGTGAACCACGTTAAATCTTTGTGTTATCTGTGTTATGCATTTTTCTTCATCTTTTGTGTTTGTATTTGCATATAATTATTAATTTGTATTTACTTTGGATATACCTAAACCCTAACAACACATAACTACTACTAAGTTACTAGATGAGGATTCCTAAAAAATAACTAAAGATAAAAATATGCGTTTAGAAGATGTTGTGCATCTTAAGGATATGGCACCTCTTGGCATTTTGATGATGTTTGTACTGAAGTTGTGATTGTCATTGATGGACACACACTTATCTCTTTCATTCTCAATAGGTATCATATGATGTATCGTGCAACCGGTACTGTGTATGTATAGTCATTATGTGTTGAAGACTATCGGTGTTTCTTGAAGGAGCTTACTGGTCAAAGAATGGTCGAGGACCTCAACCGGCATTCATGTGTTAAAGATTGAGTTGGTCCATGATGATCCGATGACAATCACTATACTGTTATGTGAAAGTGCTCAACTGTTAATTGTCATGACTTGCCGACAAACCAACCGGTACAAGGACCCCGAGCAAAAACCAAGAGATCAGAACACTATGTTCCATCTTTCCAGTCTTCATTTGTAAACCGGTAATCGATATTTTGATAACAGACAAACTTGTAAAAATACGATCAGATCTTCCACCGACATTATGCGGTGACTCTGTGTCGTGTCTCAAACTTGTCTAGGCACGTTGTATTTAGGGTTTTTGTTGTCCAAATCTCATTGGACCGACATGAAATCAGATCCCTATATAAGGACATCATGTCTAGGGTTTTTAGGTAAGTGTATGTATGTGTGTTGGTGTATGCGAGAAAAAGAGATCAGATTCTGAAGAGAGAAGATTAGATTCTACACGGAAAGAAGATCTCAATAGAGAAGCTCAAAGGAACGAAGGACAGAAGACTGAAGTGATGTTGTGATGCTTCAGCTGAAAGCTATCAAGGATCTAACCAAGCATTGTGTGCTACTCTGTAGATCATCAACTTGTTGATTACTAATCTCTTCGACAAAATCTGAAATCCTTAATCGGATAGGCTTTGTAAAGTCTGTTTCAAATCCTCTAGCAAGGTGATTCACAGTCGTGGATCTAATATCCTCTTATAAGGTAATCCTTAACCAAATTTATCTCCTAATAGAGATCTAGATTCCTAACAAGATCAATTTTGATGAAGAACATTGTAAGGCCTTAACCGATCTGACCTTAACCGGTCTAGTTACTATTCTGCAGATAGTGATCTTGTGAGTTTCTATTCACCGTGGTTTTTCCCAGTTGGGTTTCCACATCAAAATATCCTATGTTATGGTGATTGTGTTACTGTGGGTGAATTCTTTATTTTCTATTTGGTTTATTTATGTTTTAATTGGTTTACTGTTAAGAAGGATATAATGATCTACAGTTAATTTTCTTAAGTGTTTGTCAAAGTTTTTGGGCATACTAATTCACCCCCCCTCTTAGTATTCATCAATTGGTATCAGAACCTCCCTTTCTTTAAGTTTAAAAACTTGAAAGGAGTTATGGGGGAATAAAACATGAGGGAACTCACTCACCATTTGGCTGAATCTGAGAAAGCATATAATGAGCTTAAAGTCAAGTATAAAGCCTCTTTAATTTAAAGAAGAGAACTTGTTGAGTAGTTAATGAAAATCACAGAAAACAACTCTTCTGATGAAGTAGACATGGGTGCTCTAGTTGAAGAAGTGGAGAAACTAAACAAGTCTAAAGCTAACCTGAGAAGGGAGCTGGAAACACTAACCATAAGGATGAGTCGAGAGTTGGAAAACTGCAGAAAAGCTAAGGATCTTGTGAAGGATAAGGAGCATGAGATCTTTAAGCTGAACCAAGAAATTGGTACTCTTACCGCTTACCTACAAGAAATTAAGGAAGAGAAAGAAGAGAGGCAAGATGATATTAATGCAGCCATTTCTTAGAATGAAACCCTTGTAAAAACTAATGAAGATCTCTCCAAAGAACTTGTTGAGACAAAGGAGATACTTGCAAAGTTAAATCGGAGTACTACAAAATTGGATCAACATCTGGAGTCTATGAAGTCATCAAGGGATACCACTGGACTTGGTTATTCTACACAAGTGGAAGGTGAATCCTCTTGAACCAATACTGATGCACCAAAAGGGAAACTGATACCTGTAAATGCCAACAAAACAAAAGGTAAGCCAAAGTTCAAACTGGTATGCTTTAACTATCTTATGGAAGGACATAAGGCTAATGTATGTAGAAGCAAGGCTTATAATAATTTTCCTTTCATACCAAACACTGTACATAAACACAAGGCCAATACTGGTAGATTCAATGGTCATTATTATGCATGCAACAAGTTTGGGCATAGATCTTTTGAGTGCAGGTCAGTTATGAACAACCCTAGAAGTTATACACTGAGACCAAGAGGAATGGTCCAGGAACCATCTATGAATCGGAACCCAAACTAGTATAGAACCTATGACCACCGGTCAAATGGTTATGAAGTAGGAATTGGTTGGAGAACAACCTGTTTGATCTATCATGGTAGCGATCACACTGTTGCAACATGCAGAAGAAAGAATGGAAATGTAAACACTAGACCATGGAAATAACCTGGCATGGTATGTTATCATTGTAACAAACTGGGACATATTGCTAGATCATGCAGACTAAGATAGAGTACATCGCTAAACAAACCGGTCAACTTAAAAGGAAAAGGAAAGGTCGATGTTGAAACCGTTCAGGTGGATATGGAGAAAAGGTGGAAAAACAAATTAGAAGTGAAGCCAAAAGATGAGCCAGTTTCCACACCCAGTGTGGAGACCCTTGAACTGGCGAATTGAGCTTCGAAAAGCTTAGGAGGAACATATCGGTAACAATGTTTCCAACCCTTGGTGTATATCGGTACGATTCTTTTACTAGTATTGGTTACCTATTCACTGACAGAAGAAGCGAAGCGGTAAAAGGTAAAAGTTATGGTTTGTGCCCTATTAGTGATTTATTTATTATGCTAGGTAAAGAGCATATATAAAGGCAATTTTTATAGTCATTGTTACTTACCTATTTTCGGAGAAGAATTTTTCAAATCAGAGCTGTGAAACAAAGGCAATTTTTCTTGTATTCGAAGGGATCATGAAAGTTACCTTGTATAAGATTCTATAATCATCTCAAGCTATCTGGAGTAGAGATAAGAGCGGTGAAGCAACCTGTTGGAGAAGTGTGGTGTGCATGACATCGACGAAACCCTAGTTTGAGTAAAAAGGTATTTTTCATGGAAACTCTCTTGTCATTCAGAATTGTTTTGTCATGGATTATGTATCCAAAGCCTTGTCTAGTACTTCCGAACCTGAGAGTCCAACCAAATCACTTAAGAAGAGGTTGAAGTATGATGCCCTATCCCAAGTCCCCGTCAGAGTCATTATAGAAGGGGATATTTTTGGATATATTGATTGCAAATTAGAAGACCTAGGGTCTCTAGTAATCCATTCCTAGTTAAGTTTATTTTATGGAGAAGACAAAAGGATCAAACCAAAGTTTAAAGTGATCAAGGAGAAGAAATTCCATAATTCGACATATTTTCTTGAAGAATTTTCAAAAGATCACATAAGAATCATTCTTATGTTCTAATTTATCAAGTATTAATTCATTTCATGGGTTGAACCAAATGTACATTGGTTCACTAAATAGTTCATACCACATCAAGTGGTTCAAACTGCTCTTCAATAACACTTAATTATTTTTCATGATCTTCACTATCTAGTCTCCACTTTTGAGACCGCCTACGGCGTGGAACTGTATGAAGAATTAGGCCAACAACAATGACCAAGTGGCTATACTAATATACGTTGTTGTCAATTTGGTATTTAGTGAAATGAATCTCATGTTGAAAAAAATTAACTTGTTTGAAATATGTCCCTTGCACTACAACTAAGTCTGCATGTACATGTATATAAGAAATGAGAAATTAAAAATTTGCACATACAAACTCTATTTTTCATTTTAATTTTTTAAGTAGGATATTTTTTTAGAAGTACATAGTGGTTCTAATCAATTATTAATAGTCATCATTTTGATTACACTTTCTGATGAGTCCTAGAATTATCACTATTTCACTTACCTCACTAGCACTTTAATAGACTTTTATATATGCTTTAAACTATATCCTGAACCATAATTTTATCCAAATAATGATATATATGGCATGTGATTATATAAATATGCTATGAGAAATTCAGTGGTTGATATATTGTCAATGTGTTATAAATGATGATTAATGTGAATAAATGCTTATTTTGAGAAACTAACATGCAACTTGAGGGATCACAGTCAGCCTATAGCCAAATGAGATCTTGCCCTACTTCTCACAAGAAAGAATTTAGATGGTCATCAACCAGAAGGTGGTTGTAATGAAGCTTTTGATTAAGGTAAAAACAGGTTTTGAAGGGTCCCGAAACCATTTACAAAGGAGATTCTAAAATATTTAAAATCAACAAAGTAAAACTCCGAAGAGATGTCATAAAATTGAAACATTGAGTTAACAGACAACCAAAAGACAGGAGGATCCAAGACCCAGAACCTAGAACAATAGATCCAACAAGAACAACCAACAACCAGACAAAAACTAGCCCATCAATATTTACTTTTAACTTTTCCCTTATGGGAACGAAGAGACATATCAAAAGAGGGAAAAGAATGCTTATATTTCTTTCCCTAAACAATGATCCATACCTCCTCCACTTGTGCAGCCTTACTTGGCCAATCTACAGAAGTGCCCTTAGCCTAAGAGAGAAAACCAACAACACCCACCAACACATTGTCAGAATCTCTCCCAACAAACAAGCCATTATCACCCAATACATAGGGAATGGATTCTTGGAGTCCATTCCCTCTATAAATAGGGGACTCAACCTAAGTCTCCTTCAGAGGCTTGCAATGCACATTAGCACTAGCAGCCCCAACAATAGTCTCCATAGCAGCTCGAGGAGAAGCAAAAACATGCTGAGATTCTAGTACTAAATTCTCACACTAAGAATCCAGCGTAACCTCCCGAGAAACCACATGTTGCTCAGATTTTTTCTCAACTATATAGTGCTATATTAACGCACCTTTCCACCACGAAGCCACCAAAGATTTCTTCTTTGTTCAACAATGATAATCCGTGTGACCTATTTTGAAGCATCTCCTAACCTTAAGGGGATCCCTTCATAGTCTAAAGGTTGAACCCAACAACCCTTAGAAGAAATAAGAAAAATATATTAGCAGAAAGACCTTTAGAAACATCTATATCAACCAAGAAGTGGTTCTAATGAAGTTATATTGACGTTTTCCTACCCAATAAATGCAAGAAAGGATTGTAGGAGTTTGTGGAATGATGGAGTTATGTTTCATAAATTTGCATGAATGATTCTTGCACATTCTTGATTTGTTGTTATCATTTGAATAAAGATTCCAATTCAAATTGGGACTCATGTTAGAGTTAGTTGTTATTTCAATTTCTCTTCATAATAGGTCATCCTCAATACTATGGAGGCTAGGTCCACATGTTTTAGTTAGTTTGGAGGAGTATTGTTCTACTCTCACAGACTATTTATAAAAGTACAATTTTGTTCGAGTTAATACTTCTTTAGTTTTTCATTTTTTTATTGAGCATACATTGTAATGCAAATTAGATTCTTACCTAGATTAATCAGTTGTTAAGAAGATTATTGTTATTTTTGTTATGCATTTATCAATATGAATAAAGCAATTGATTAGCAATATTCTAAGTTAAAGGATTGTTGTTTATTTATCTCTAGAGTTTCATTATTGCTTTCCTTCAATGGAGGCTTCGCAACCAAACACAATACTTATAATGACTGTAGTACCCCTACCCTAGTCTATTTCTAACCTTGGTTTAATCTGGATTAGTTTATCGTAATATTATGATTAGTGTCAGATGTTTGATTTACGCATAGCTATTGATGTGGTTCTCACACTAGTTGTATGCAGGTTATTCAGTGTACCTATTTTGTGATTTTAGTATCGGACTAACGCTTTCATTAGATTTTATAAAAGTATGCATGTATGATCGTTGGTTGCAGGAGATTTCAGGTATGAAGTCGCATGAGTGCGAGGTTCGTCGTCACCTGGTTTTGCAGGTTTGAGTATACCCTTTTAATCCCTAGAGTCGGATTAGGTGGTCGTAAGACCTTAGTCGACCTTAGTCGTGCTCTAGTGAGCATCGCCAGTCATCGTCGGTAATCCCTTCTTGTTTGGGTTTGCGAGTCGTCTGTTTGGTTGACTTCCTCGGTTTGCGTGCCTGGTGTGTTTGGTAAATTGATTAATTAGTCCTTAGCATTATTTTGAGTATTTATGCGTTTGAGCAGTGAAGATTAATGGATTAAATTGATTGAGAATTCGTTATGCGTTTTTCGTTGTTAATGAATTGCTCGTTGTAAATTGGAAGTAAATTTGAATTAATGACTGATTTTGATTATTAAATGCATTTGTATATGCTGTTGAAAAGGAAGTTTTATATGTTATCGCCATAGAGTTAATTGTATTTCGTTAGATTATTAATTTGAAAGGTTAAATTGATCTGATATGAGAAATCGATTGTAAAACTGAAAAGCAAGTTGTATTGTTGATATTGTTGAAAAGAATTAAATTTTATGAATTATTTTGTAAATAAAAGATTTTATTCCAAAAATAGAAATTTGGAGTCAACTCTTCCATATAACCCAATTTGGGAATTTTGGAGGGGATGGACAATTTTGGAGAAGATTTTGGGGAATCTGACAGGTGGGCTCTCCTTCAGCCATGCCAGGATTGCGTATGAAGGTAGGGTTTATCCAAATCGTTCTTCCTTGTGGTTGTAAAAAGGATTGCTTGTTGCCAAATTCAATCTTTGATTGTTTTCAGTTTCATATTGGATTTGGGAGTTTAAATCCATGTTTTAGCTGTGTTCTTCAAGAAATTGCATGGCTGTAGCATTATGTTAAAAATGGGTTATCTTGCCATGTCTGGTTCTCTCTTTGATTAATATAAATAAATTTATACTTTCTCTTTGTGCTGGGCGTTTTGTGCTGGGCGTTGTCGTCGTGCTTAAACCCGTGCATTTTGTTTTATATATCGAACTGTGTTTTTTTTTAAGGGAAATGAAATCTTGGATTAATAATACCGGACTGTGTTTTAAAGAAATTTCATTAGTTCATTTCGAACTATGTTTTAAGAAAGATTTATTTATTTATTTTGAGCCGGGCGTTGCCTTTGTATCGGGACGCGCGTGTGTTTTTATTGAAGCGGACTGCGTTTGGGGTTTGGAGGCGGTGAGCGGAGCTCCGCCCGCCCCCTCCCCTCTCTCCCGCTCGCCCTTCTCCTTCCCTTAGTCCCGTGCTTTCCCCCCCCCCCCCGCCTGCTGTTGGTGTTAGGGCCTCCGGCCGCGGCTCACTGCGGTGGCCGCAGGGCCGCGGGCCTGCGGGCACCGCAGCGGCGCCGCCGCCTGGCAATGCCTGCGGCTAGGGTTAGGGCATAGCCCGCCCTCGCCGCTAAGGGTTAAAAGAATTT
Source organism: Cryptomeria japonica (assembly GCF_030272615.1). Taxonomy (NCBI): domain Eukaryota; kingdom Viridiplantae; phylum Streptophyta; class Pinopsida; order Cupressales; family Cupressaceae; genus Cryptomeria; species Cryptomeria japonica. The sequence goes on from NC_081407.1 coordinate 694,222,695, forward strand.
CTTTTTTTTCGTTTTTAATCATAGTTTTTAAAAAAAAAAAAAAAAAACGTAGTTGTTTTTAAACGCTATTTTAAATGCGTTTTGATGTTTTAAATTAGTTTATAAAAATGATTTTTATATCATTTTAGAGAGAGTTGTGTTTAAATGTTTAGTTTAATTAGACGCTTAATTATGATGGGAGGGCATATCACGATAAATGATAACTTGATTTTGATGGAGTATATAATGGGATTTATAGGTGAATTAGTCATTCAAGTTTATTTCATGATTTGTGCACCTCGTCTAATTGAGTCCTAATATTGATAATTTCATCATCAAATGTTATTTGGCTATGCTTGGGTCCAATCTTAGATTAATAAGTTTATATCATGTGCGTTGGAAATGAGTATCTACAACTGAATTTCTTTTATCTTTATTTCCGTAATCCGTATTACGTAACTGGAATTGAAATTATGAATCTGTAGAGACTGATTTTAGACCAGTATGTAATGACGTTTTGATTGGGAGATTAAATATCTTATTTTAATTGTTTAATGGCTGTCTGAATTTGATTAATATGAATTGGTTAAAACTCTTTATGGCTTAATTTGCCTGTTCGATGCTTGAACCTTAGGAGTTAGAAAACCAAGATCGACTTATCCCTTGACAAGGTAGATAACTGTAATATGTTTTTAGATCATGTAGAAAACTTGATCGTTTTTAATGTTTAAATCAATTTGAGGGAATAATGTCTTTTCTGATTATTGCCTTGCGAGTTTAATTTCTGTATTCACCTTAATTATGAAATGGCATGTTTTGCTTTGTAAGTAGGACCTTGTCGTATGGATGATTTGGTGTTCCTGTATCAGTCCTCGAATTCCGAGTTGATTGTTGAAATGTGATGTTGTCATAGTTGGTCATATCCTCGTTGTGTGAGTCGAATAATGATTCGTGGTTAATCTTAGTTGTCAGGTCTCTAGTTAGAGTACCGTCAGTAAGTGATTACCCTTGAGTCGTGTTTGACCAGATGATTGTTTCTCTCTTCTTGAACTCCGTTCGTCTGACCATGTGTATTCCTTGGTTTTGAGTTCGTTGAGTATAGTCTAGTGTCGTATGGGAAAGTGGCTTTCGATTGGGGGCCGTGCCCAAAGTGGCTGCTGGGTAACCCATCAAAAGTGAGTCTAATAAGTGATAACCTAAGTAGATTAGAAAATAATCTCTAAATAAGATAATTGTGCCTCACACATGGGACGAGTGCTATCATAGACTCGACATGCTGTGAGAAGGCCTGAAATGGCAAACCATCTTCCTTGTCTTCACGAGAGGATGTGTGGGTCCACATGAGGCTTGGATGGGCCGGAAGTTTGGATTAGGTTGCCAGGGTTACCAGTGTATGGGCTGGGACCTATGAAGACTTGCCATGGTATCCATACCAGGTTGTGTGATGACACTTGTCCCTACATTCGCTAGTGTGTTGTCGTTTTGTCCTGTTTTGAGTACCTTTGTGAGTCGTCCTTTGTCGCTGCCCTTGTGAGTGTCGGTTTCATGTTAGACCTTGGGTGGTGATGGTTCAGTTTTATGGATGCTCTCATGGACTCTTGTATTAGCTTTGATTATGTTCAGCTAGATCCTGTTCTTTTCAAGGATCGTTTATGTATTTATTGACCAATGTGGTTGTTGTATATTGTTTATGTATCGCCTTGATGGCTGGATTGTATTGGTGTAACCTCTTGTACTCTTAACCTTATTATTTATCAGAGGGGGTCTTGCAGTTGCGCAGACCCGGAGATGTAGCCCTTTAGGGGTGAACTCCGAGATCATTACGGTGTTATGTGATGTATTCTCTTGTGTTTCTTTTATTCAGCTTATTCATGTATGATTAATTTATGTAAAATGGTTAAGTGGATAATGGAATTAACTTTAAATGCTTATATTCAGTTCTATCTTGAATGCCATGTGGATCGAATGCATAATTGGTTGAGATGCGATTTATCGTAATGCATGTGTGAAATCGTCCGTTTAATGCAATAAGTTGGAACATGGAATAATGCATCTTAGAGTAATGAATTGTACTTAGTTGATGTTAAGGAATTTAAATATGCTAGGTAAGATCTCTTATGTTTTCGATGAAAATCCTAGTGTGTTAGAATGTTATATGTATGGTTTGTAATTTTAAATGAAAAGATTGAATGAAGTTTATGAATGGATCTTAAATGATGAATCTTGCTTGTGATTTATATTTCCGTCCTTTGAAGGAAGTTTATCCTGATTATGAATTACCTCGTTATTAAGATATTTAGCTTATTGGATTAATGGTGTGAGTGAAATGAATTTTGAAATTAAGTAATCTCGTTGGGAAACTCTTTAGGAGTTAGTTGAAGTCTTCCGCTATGTAATCTGAATCTTGTTATCTTGTTGCATCTTATGTGTTGTAACTTTTAAAAAATAAAAATAAAAAATTGCACTCTATTCTTGTTATTTTAGCTTATCCCTTCGGGGTTTCCTGGCGGGGCATTACAATGACCATTACCATTTATAGAATAAATTATAAGATCATCTTGGTACATAACCATGATTTTATCAATCAAACCTACAAAGGTAGTTCATCCATAGCTTTCTACACAAGTGGAAAAAATGTGTCTTAGCCTTGATTTTTCCAATATTTTCATATTTAATTATTTAATTCTATGTCATTGTCACATGCAATATTAGTTTGACAATCTGTAATTATCACTTAGTAGCCATGAAAGTTGTTAAATGCATTTACAACAACTTGTGAGGTGAATAAAAGTTGTTGGATTAGAAAGAGCATGAAAAGGAGGAGTTAAATGTGGGCTTGGATAAGATAAAGAATATCTTGAGTTCCCAAAGAAAGTTCTAACTTTTCTCTTGCTAATTTAAGCATTGAGACTTACATGGAAATTTTGGTGCATTTTTAGTTTGCAAAAAATTACTAGTTTCTAGTTTTGATTATTGTCTATGTATATCATTACATAGTTTAGAGATATATATTTAATACAATTGTATGATTTTTTAAACGTAATGTTTAAGAATTTTATTGTCTTTTTCATATGAAGGCTTGATCTTGATGTTTTGGAACCAAATTTGATGCTAAAGATCTACTAATTTAAGTTTTAAAAATTTCTTTTTTCTAAAGAAGTTTTTTAAAAATAGATGTATATTAGTATGGTGTATATATAGTTTTACATTTATTTTATTTTGAAAACTTAAAATGCTAAGTTCTGAAAAATTATCGTTGATAATTTAAAATAATAAGTTTAGATAATTTAAATATAATGAATTTTTGTGGTGGATCAACTCTCTAAATTCTCAAAGAGGAGCAATATTACCATGTGTGTGTATGGAGGAAGTAGTGAAGTCTTGGTCGTGATCTCTTTAAGCTTGACCCTTTCCAAACAAGTGCATGTTTAGATTATGTGAATTACGTCACTACAAATGGTTGGATTAATTGTCATGTAATTTAATAGTCCCTTCCACCCAGGCAATGCAACAAAATTGAGTGATGATATGTCACAAGAATCAATAAATGAGTCATGGCTTTCTTCAACATCAGATAATTATTTATTATATTGTGATAAAAATGTTGTGTTAAAATTGCTATTGATTATTTGACTATTGTAAAATAATAATAAAAAATGTTGTAAATGGAGGATTACAAACTGAATTTCACAAATTAAATGTCATGAAAAATAAAAATTTTATGTTTTCTAAGGTCTAAAAGAATATTTTGTTATTAGAATTGTTAAAATTAAAAAATTCATTTTTTTTAAAAGGAATACCAAAATGATACAAATAACATATGGAATCATATATATATATATATGATCAAACTTGTAAAAGATAAAAACAAAATTTGTTATTTTTGAAAACATAAATATTATATTATCTCCATAAAATATGTATATATTGTTATATTTATATTATTATTTTATATATATATATTTTTAAATTGTGGGCACAAGAATGGCTGGTATTGAGTCCGCTGCCATTAAATAAAATTTTAAAAAAAATTATTTTGATACAAATATTGTTGAATCACTTACTCTAACAAAGACTACTCATTTTTGCCCTTATTGAATGACATCTAATACTAATTACTCTAAGGAAGTTTTTTTATTTTTTAACTTTGTCTATCACTAATCTAATGATGAATAAACATGTGATGTAACCTTTATAACATTAATATGCACTGTATCACCCTTGGGAAGCTCTATCTTTAAGGCATACTTAGTTTCCCTATACAGAAAGCTCTCATCTTGAAATTAGTGTCAAATCTTTGATATTATGTCATAGATATAGCCATCAACTCGAAGGAATGCTTATCTAGAGTATCAATGCAAGGGTCAAGTAAAACTAGACAAAGAAAGTTAGCAACATCAAGAGGCGCTTCACAGGGAAACCAACTCTCATATGTATCACCTTGAGATAATGCAAACTAGTAAGAATTAGTGACCATCCACTAGCCTATGGTATTTTCTCTTGGTGATTATTTATCCAGATCTAAAGTAATATTGTTGTGGCATAAGGAGGAATGAAGATAATGTTGGCATTTTTCTGATGATTATGTTGTGATTTTCATTGATGGACACACACTTGCTATGAGATCACTTTGTGAATGTATGAATTATGCTTAACCGGTAATTATTCCAAACCGGTATTATGTTATAGTCTTTAGACTATCAATGTTATGTAGATAGTGTTTACCGATCTCAAGCGGTATAAAGACCCAAGCAACATAAGGAGATCAAGTGGTTTAAAGATCTCAAGCGGAGTGGAGCAAAGGAGCTAGAAGCGGAAGTTATCATTTTCCCAGTCTTCAATTTTTTTGTCAACCGATAATCTATTTTATAATTGAATCGGTATTACTCTAAGTTACCAAACAGTAACTGGAAAGTTGGAAAAACTGGTAATACTTTGTGATGAGTTACCAACCGGTATATTTTTGTGATGAGTTACCATCCACCGACACTTTGACGGTGATTTTGTGCCATGTTACCAAATGTTTCTAGATACAATGAACCTAGGAACTTGCAATGTAATCCTATTGGACCGACATGAAATCAGATTCCTTTTAAGGATATCATGTCTAGGGTTTTAAGAGTGTGAGAGTATATGCAAGTGTAGCTGTAAGGTTTGGTAGTTGTCGAAGTTCTTGTATGAGCAATCTTAACTGAGAAGATCAAAGTCTGTATGTTGTAACAGAGTGAGGAGTTACTGAAGACTGAAGTAATGCTGAAATGCATTAGTCATGAGCTACAATGGATCTAATCAAGTAGACTATGCCATTTGCTAGATCATTCACTTGTTGATTACTCACATCTTTGACAAGTTAGAAACCTTTAATCGGGTAGGCCCAGAAAAGCCTTTGTAAATCCTCTAACAAGGTAGTTCACATCTATGGATCTGAAATCCTCTCACAAGGTAGTCTTTAATCAAACTTATCTCCTAATAGAGATTGAGATTCCTAACAGGACCTGTTCTGGTAAAGAACATTGTATGACCTTAATAGGTCTGACCTTAACCGGTCTGGTTACTATTCTGCAGATAGTTACTTGTGAATTTCATCTCACCATGGTTTTTCCCATTTGGGTTTCCACATCAAAATATCTTGTGTTATGGTGATTGTGCTTCTGTGGGTGAATGCCTTATTTGCTATTTGGTTTGCATGTGTGTTAACCGGTTTGTTTGTTAAACTGTTTTACCGGTTTACTACTAGACTGTTAAAGTGTTTAAATACAGTAATTTTTGGTATACTAATTCACCCCCCCCTCTTAGTATTCATCAATTGGTATCAGAGCCAACTTTTCTATAAGTCTAACCACTTGGAAAGAGATATGGGGGAATACATTGTGAGGGAACTTACTCATTGGCTCACTCAGACTGACCAAGCCTATGATGAACTTAAGGTCAAATATAAGGCCTCTCAGGAAAAAAGAAGAGAGCATGTTGAAAAACTAATGGAGCTAACTGAAAATAGCTCTTCTGATGAAGTGGACATGGAAGCCCTAATACAAGAAGTAGAAAAGTTGAATGAATCCAACTCCAACCTGAGAAAGGAGTTGGAATGACTAACTATCTGAATGTGACAAGAGCTTGAGAACCGGAGGAAAACTGAAGATCTGGTAAAATACAAAGATCATGAGATCTCCAAGCTGAAGCAAGAGATCAGTGCACTTACCGCTCATCTTCATGAAAGCAAAATGGAAAAAGAAGAAGTGCAAGGTGAACTAAACATGGCTATTTCTAAGAATGCAACTTTGAAGGAATCCAATGCTACTATTTCCAAAGAACTCACTGAGTCAAAGGAAATACTTGCCAAATTCAATAAGAGCACTGTCAAACTAGAGCAGAAGCTTGAATCAGCTAAACCGGTAAAGAACACTGATGGACATGGTTTCTCTGATTATGAGACCTCTGGAACAAAAGATGGAGCATCAAAGAAACAACCGACATCAAAGGATAAAGGTAAGAAAAATTTCAAACCTATTTGCTTTAATTGTCTCAAGGAAGGACACACTACTAATGTATGTACAAGTAAGGCTTACAATAATTTTCCTTATTTTCTAAATGATAAGTCTAGACCCAATAGATTCAATGGTAATTATTATGCATGTAACAAGTTTGGGCATAGAGCATTTGAATGCAGGTCTGTCATGCACAATACCGGAAGGTATCCTAAAAGGAGTCTAGGAGTTTTTCCTGAACCCTCTGGGAACCGGAATCCAAATCGGTTTCATACCTATAGTCATCAGTCAGGTAGCGGTGGCTATCAAGCGACAATGGTGCAGGAGCACCTAACCCAAGCATGCACCAGGAGGTTAAAGATCGTGTCATGAATAATTTCACTTATATTTGAGTTTATATGGTCATTTTAATGTATTTTGAGTCATTATGAGGTCTTTTGTAAGGCTAAAAGAGCCAATTGTAATGAGTTGTCCAAGTTGTCCTAATAAGGTCTTGATTGGGTTTATGAGGTCAAATTTGTATAAACGAGTAATGAAAGGGTAAAAAGGTTGTAAAAGGTCATTTGAATTCCATTTTGATGTATTTGGAGAGTTCATGTGAAGTCTTACAAGTTTGGAGTTCATATTCATCAAAGTTGTCATTTGTGGCATTAAATGTTGTCAAGCAAAAAAAAAAAAAACTCATGATTTGCAAAGTTGTAAAAGGGTTGTTGAATGATATAAAGGCGGTTGAGTTAGTTGTAACTTCCATATGGATGTGTGGAGGTTATAAAATCCATCATTTGGTTGAATCCAAGGGGGGTGTAAAAATTGGAGAAGGAATTGGAAAGCATTGGAAACATTTTGGTATCATATTTTCATTGTTTTCAATCTCTTGTTTTGTGATCTTGGAAGTTTTTCCTCTTGTTTCTAGGCCTGGTATGGCCATGTACAGCCTGGAAACAAGTGTATTTATATCACGATAGTGTAGTATATTGAATAATATTTCTATTGCTTTTGCTTTGAGTTTATTTCATTCAGTTTTGAGAAAGTTATGAATATTTTGGTGAAACCCGTTTGGAACTACCCAAAACCCTGATTCACAGCGACCAGTTTTGGAACAATCCTCATAACTTTGGATTTCACCTTTGGATCTTTCTATAATTTGGAGGAAAGTTTTATAACTAGCATTTCTATAATTTTACTAGAGCGATTGGCTTGGGGATTAATATTTTAAGAGTTATTAATTACTGTTCATGACTGTAATTTCATGACCAGAATAGAGTCAATTTCATAGTTTGGACAAATTCTTGGTTTTCATTTGCAAGAAATGAATAGATGAAGGGTTTAAATGATTCAGGTTTAATGCACGTGTAAAGCAGAAAAATCGAACCCTAGTTGTTCTCCCCTCCCCAACTCCAAGGAGAGAGAAGGGAGGTCACTAGGGTTGATGGTTTTCACTTAGGAGAGACTTTACATTCAAAAGAGGGGTTGAAACCCACAAGATCCAATCCCACACAATGCAGGATCGGATTCTAAATGAGTTTCAAGGGTTAAGACATCAAGGATACCCTCTTTTGTAAAGAATGCAGATAGAATGATTGAACTAGGAATGCATATAAAGTAGGAAAGATTCGCTTATAAACAGAGATAGGGTTGGGATGAAGCTGCGGACCTGGAATTAGAAGTAAAATGTCAAGACGGTGCTGTTCGGCAAATTTGAGCGAAAGTTGACGGGAAGATGGCGCCCGGCGTGCACACGGTCCTCCGAAAAATCCGCAAAACAAAGGTGGATCTGTTCGTCTCTGCACAAGGATTCTAGATCTTCAATTACAGCCGTGTACCTGCAACCTACACACAGAAAAGAGAGGACGATTGGGGGGTTAGGGGTGAGGGGTTTGCCTTTAGGTCAAACCCCGGTTTTGGAATTAACCAAGAAATGAGAATGCTGTAAATGTAAATGTTTGTAATGTAAACAAGTACTGATACCTTGTTGTAAGAATGTTTGTATTCTTACATGCGAAGGTGTAATGTATGTAGTATGTAATGTGTTGTAAGTGATCTCCTCTTCAATGGTTGAATCCTTGTCTTGAATGCAACACTTAGCCTTGAATGGAGACTTAGAATGCTCAATTGCTTGAAGGAATACTTGAATGCTTGAATGTTTGAATATTGCTTCTGCCTTTTGCACACATCTGTCCTCCTCTTTCTCTCCCTTTCTAGGAGAGGAAAAGTAGTTTATATACTTGTCAATTAGGGCTGATAGACTGATTTTACCGACCTTAGGTCGACCAGGAAACATTATTTTCCAATTTGCAAACTTAAAGACCCGAAGCCCCATAAGAGACCGGGCCCAAAATAGGGCCAGGGACCAGGGTGCTGGGCGCCATGGTCCTGGGGGACTAGGGCACTGGGCGCCATGGTCCTGGGGGACCAGGGCGCTGGGCACCCTATTCCTTAAGGACCAGGGCGCTGGGCGCCATGGTCCCACCTCCAGGGGCAGCAGGGTGCAAGGAGGATCAGGCCAGGGTGCTGAGAAATGTAGTTTTTGATGTCATGAACAAGTTTCGGGGTCTCCATTCAGGTTCTGTGTTGCATCGCCATCGTGAAGACCCAAATGCTGTCAAAATTGCAAGTGTCGCAATTTTAGGATGCTACATTTAGCCCCCACTTTAGCGGGAGTATAAGCATACGCTCATACTTCGGGTAAAGTACAAGGAAACAACATTGAAAAACTTTCACCACGTCAAGGAGGCAAGATACACCAAGCCCCCAGTGGACTAAGGATGTTACGAATTCGATTGACAAAGTAAAAGGGAAGATCACGAGGGAGAACCATGGCTGTCAGTAGTAAGGTTCCCTCACTATGAGTCATGCAAGAAAGATATCAAAAATTTTCAAGGCAAAGCTAAATTTGTCAAGAAATTTCCTAGTATCTTGAAAAGATATGGATGGGATGTATGCCCCCTTACGTTAAAGCGATCGCACACGCCTCACCGGGGGTGATTGCTTTAAGGTAGTGATACATATAAGAATGAGAAGGGAAAGGAGCATGTTATCACAAGGATTTAGCCCCCAAGTGTGAGATAAGCCCAAGGATAATAGACACAAAACACAAAGCACAAGGTGACTTCGCTTTCCTCGGGGTCAGTATGATGTATGATAATTCATGTATATCATATGTATGTATGCATAATTGTTCTTCATTCCCCAATCAAGGAAGGTCACCTAGAAGAAGGGAACACATGTGTCTTTTGAGTCAACATGAGAGAGACCAAGAGATCTCAATGCTTTGCATCATCCTCAAGTAGACAACACTAAGGACAACAAATAGAAGAATGAGAATAACACATAGAAGAAGTAACAAAAGGGAGGAGGAGAGAGTCTGCTATGCTAATGAACTAGTCTAGCACATCATCTACCCCCCGATCTTGCTGATCAATATTTCGGGAAGGTAGGAAACACGCTAGAGGAGGAACATCCAACACAGCAGATGGAGCTATCACAAGATCCAAACAAGGGCTATGTTCATGTTCCGAGCCATGGTGTTCTTGTCTAGGAGCTAGGATAGGTGCTTTAGAAAATTCATTAGATAAATGGTTATCAACATCAACATATTCATATTCACTATCAGAATGAACAGGAGTAACATTTTCATCATGAATAACATTTTCATCTATATCATCATCAAGATTTATAAAAATAGGATCTTTAACTCGCACAGGATCAAGACCATCATGCATCCTATGTTTAGGAGATTTCGGCTCAATCGTCGGCTGAGGAGAAAATGGAATAATACTAGCTGAAGGTGTTTTTGGGGATTGCAAAGTTTGAGAAGCAGCTACCTGAGCTCTAAGATGATGCTTTCATCGGCGTTCACGTGCAGAACGATTTCGTCTAGTCTTAGTAGGAAGTTGAGAAGATTGAGGAGGAGGAATGTTCTCATCCTTATCACTTGGGTGTTTAGGTTGTGGTCTCTTAGGTTGAATAATAGGAGAAGAGGAAGGTCTCTTCTCTCCATAAAAGGAAGGAGGAGGAACTGCTCCATATAAAGGAGGAATATTTGGTTTAGGAAGGAGACCAAGCCCCTCATGACGAGGAGGTATAGGTCTACTTTTAGAAAGTTTATTAGATATAGACACATCCATAGGGATGGGTTGGGAATCTTCTTGAGGAAAGACATTAGTTTTATCTTTCAAAGGAAGAACTTCCTTCTCAAGAACGATAGGAATGTCAAGTTTGGGTGTTCTAGGTTCACTTAGAGATAGGATCATATCTTTTTTCCACTTTTGATAAGATTTGAAAAGATGATCACTTCGCGGAGGAAGAGATTGGAATTGTTTAGGCCAAAAGTAATCAATAGGAATGCTAGAAGTTCTTTCAGCTGGTTTAAAGAGGCTATGATTGACAGTAACAACTTCACCATTATGGGGAAATTTCAAACACTTGTGAATAGGAGAAGCAATAGCTTTCATGGAAGATAGCCAAGGATAGCCTAGCTTCACACGAAATTGTTCGGACGATGGAATAATAGCAAAGTCCACATCAAGGGATTTGTTATGGACCTCAATAGGTAATGTAATAGAACCAATTGCAGGAGAAGAAAATGCATCAAATAGTTTCACAACCACATTTGTTTCATCATAGATCACTTGATTCAATTGCAAAGTAAAAAGAAATTCTTCAGTAATGACATTAACCATACAAGAAGGATCAATAAGCACTCCACGACAAGGTGTATTCTTGACTTTTGAAACTATATATAAAGGACCATCAGGTGCCCTGATAGTTTCACTAGAATCAAATGTGATGGAAGGTTCTTTAGGGATTTTCTGCTGCTCTACAAAGTTAATCACATTCGGAGTCATGGACACAAGATCATCAGGTGAGACAGAGGAATCAGTAGTATCAATCGCATTAGAGGTATGAGAAGGCAATGGATCAGTGAAAATCTTAAGATTTTGGTTAGGAGGAGCTACAGATGTGTTGCCTTTATCATTCACACCAGAAACAAAGATAGTATTATTATCAATCAAATCTTGAATTTTACCCTTTAAAGCAAAACGTTTTTCAGTATCATGCCCAGGATGACGATGAAATTGACAAAAAGATTTGTTATCAAAATAGGGTGAATTAATCTTTGCAGGATCTATTTGCCTTATAGGAGGAAGAGTAAGCACATTTTGTTCCAATAACTTATTCATAATACTATGCAATGATTCATTCAAAGGAGTAAACTTTCTTTCTTTCTTGAAAAACTTAGAAATAGGAGGCACACCTGATGCCGCATTCACATTGTTGTTGATGATGTTTTCATTGAATTTAATGGACTCTCTGTTCGGTTTAAACTTCCCAAATGGTTGTTGACTACTATCACCCTTATCACTCAGAGCCATAGGATTTGCTTGTTCCATTTGACTCACAGTCAGTTGATAATTGTGAAGAGTTGCGCACAACTGTTGGAAAGAAGTAAACTCAGAAAACAGGAGTTTTTCTCTAATATCTTTTTGTAAATTAGAAATAAAGATTCTTTGAATATCATTGTTAGGCACTGGAAAGGAAATTTGAGCATACAAATGCTTATATCTACCAATGAAATCAGTCACTTTTTCTTTAACACCTTGTTTACAGTGCATTAAATCAATCAAAGTAACTTTAGGACTTATATTGTTTTGAAATTGTTGAATAAAAGCATTTGCAAGTTGTTCGAAAGAAGAAATAGAATAAGAAGGCAACAAGCAATACCATTGTAGGGCTTTATCTCTTAATGTTCTAGTAAACAGTTTTGCAAGCAACCTTTGGTCATAAGCAAAATCGGTACATATTGTTTGAAAGGTCTTAACATGTGTTAGAGGATCACCCTTACCATTATAAAGCTCCAAATGCGGGATTTCAACATGTTTAGGGGGAATAGCTCGGACAATGTCAAGAGAAAGTGGGCTCGCAACATCAAATGTGGGCACACTAAACTTAGATTGATTCATAGAGGCAATTTGTTGCTGTAAAGAAGAGACAGTTTGTGCAAGATTGTTAATGGTCGCTTCAGTCGAAGAATTCATATTAGACGTGTTAGATTGTGATGGAGGTGTTATGTTATTGAAAGAAGGTAGAGAGTAAGGTGGTGGGACACTATGATAGTTAGTCATAGGAGATGATTGGAAAGGAGGAACACTACAAGGAGGAATGGAATGATTAAACGAATTGCCCCCTTGCATCATGTTTATTTGTGGTGATATAATAGGAACACTCATTGAAGGAATGAATGAAGAAGTTGGATTGAATGAAGGAAGAGGGTTGATTGAAGAAGAGGGATTGCCCCCATGACTGGTGATCATAGGTGGAATGTCTTGTGTCGAAGTAGTCATTATGTTTGATGTAAAAGTAGGTATACTAGCAATAGGAGTCGTCAAAGGAATAGAATGATTAACTTGAGTAGGAGGTTGTGTATAACCTAAGGTTTCGGCACAACTCTTCATAGGCATCACATTCAAATCCACAATGTGTGCAATAACACGCAAAATATCAATTCCATTCTTATCACTTTGAACCATACGTTTTAGACCCTCAATTAATGAAAGAGCTTCGCTATCGGGGTATTCTTGAGACATCCATTGTCGAAAATCATCAAATTGGTTATCCAATTTTGAAAGTTGTTCTACAGAAACCTCATGGAGAGCTTCTTCATCATTAAGAGGATTAGAGGAATTACCCATGTCCTCGTTAAAAAGGCCATTCAAATTAGGTTCCTTCTCCTTCGTAATTAAACCTTGGAAAGACTTAATTCTAAGGCTTCATCTAACGGGAATAGTGTAAGTAGGGCTTATTGTTGTAAAACTCATGCACTAAAGAGAGAGAGAAGATTTTGAATTTTAGAGGTAGCAAATTTTAATAAAATCAGCCAATCTCCTAGATTTAAGCTGTTAAATGCAATCAGGACAATCTCCCGAAATTTCGGAAAAAATGTCCGGGACCGTGGCGAACAGAGTGCACACGGTCCTCGCAACTTTTTTCGAAATTTTTAGGGATGAAAGTTATGATGATTTTAAAGCTAATCTGAAAAAATTGAGTGATTTTACGATCTGTAGATAGGCCAAATTAAAGTTGCAATCTCGAAATTGAACCCTACCAAGATTGTTGAAAAATGCAAAATTTGAATTTTGAAAAAGAGAGGGAAACTAAAATTTTGAATTTTATGATTTTAGAGGGAATACTAAAAGCAATGCAAGTTTTGAAATTTAAAAGTTGACTCGATTTCATGCAAAATTCAAATTTGAAAGTGGAAATCAAAGTTGTTGGAATTAAACACTTAATTTCAAAAGTCACAAATTGTAAAAATTTGAATAAAGCACTGAAATTTTGAATGAATGCTAACACACCTTTCAGATTTAGGATAGTAAGAAACACAATTTTGACACAAATTTCAATTTCAACAATTTTTTAATGATTAGAAGCCTCAATCCAAGCAATCGCTAGACCAACTTTGACTGTAATTTTGAAAGTGTTAAAATTGATAAAATCAGCCAAAATTCTAGATTTTAGCAGAAAAATACAGTAAGATCTAGCTCTCGAAATTTCAGAAAAAATGTCGGGGACGATGGCGCTCGGGGTGCACACGCTCCTCGTAACTTTTTTCCAAATTTTCAGGGATGAAAGATGTTGTGATTTTATTGTGGAATCCAAAGTTACAGCCGATTTGGAAGTGTTTTGATTAGTGAAATTATCAGTCAAAGGTTGAATCAAGAGGGTTTTAAAAATTAGGGTTTTGACACTTAACCACTTAATTTTTAGAATTAAAGCACAAATATGAATTGGTAATTTGCAATAGAAGGGTAGATCTGAAACAAGCATTAACAATTAAGCATTTCACAAGCTCAATTACTAAAAAGAAAATTTTAGGGTTTTTATGCAATTAACCTCTAAAATTTGCAAAAGATCAAACATGGAAATGTAATTAAGGAAGCAAATTTTTCAGATCTAACCATGAATAATCAGAATTAGGATGTTCACGTCGGGTTCACCAAAATGTAAAGCGGAAAAATCGAACCCTAGTTGTTCTCCCCTCCCCAACTCCAAGGAGAGAGAAGGGAGGTCACTAGGGTTGATGGTTTTCACTTAGGAGAGACTTTACATTCAAAAGAGGGGTTGAAACCCACAAGATCCAATCCCACACAATGCAGGATCGGATTCTAAATGAGTTTCAAGGGTTAAGACATCAAGGATACCCTCTTTTGTAAAGAATGCAGATAGAATGATTGAACTAGGAATGCATGTAAAGTAGAAAAGATTCACTTATAAACAGAGATAGGGATATGGGATGAAGCTGCGGACTTGGAATTAGTAGTAAAATGTCGAGATGGTGCTGTTCGGCAAATTTGAGCGAAAGTTGACGGGAAGATGGCGCCCGACGTGCACACGGTCCTCTGAAAAATCCGTGAAACGAAGGTGGATCTGTTCGTCTCTGCACAAGGATTCCAGATCTTCAATTACAGCCACGTACCTGCAACCTACACACAGAAAAGAGAGGACGATTGGGGGGTTAGGGATGAGGGGTTTTCCTTTAGGTCAAACCCCAGTTTTGGAATTAACCAAGAAATGAGAATGCTATAAATGTAAATGTTTGTAATGTAAACAAGTACTGATACCTTGTTGTAAGAATGTTTGTATTCTTACATGCGAAGGTGTAATGTATGTAGTATGTAATGTGTTGTAAGTGATCTCCTCTTCAATGGTTGAATCCTTGTCTTGAATGCAACACTTAGCCTTGAATGGAGACTTAGAATGCTCAATTGCTTGAAGGAATACTTGAATGCTTGAATGTTTGAATATTGCTTCCGCCTTTTGCACACATCTGTCCTCCTCTTTCTCTCCCTTTCTAGGAGAGGAAAAGTAGTTTATATACTTGTCAATTAGGGCTGATAGACTGATTTTCCCGACCTTAGGCTGACCAGGAAACATTATTTTCATATTTGCAAACTTAAAGACCCGAAGCCCCATAAGAGACTGGGCCCAAAATAGGGCCAGGGACCAGGGCGTTGGGCGCCCTATTCCTGAAGGACCAGGGTGCTGGGCACCATGGTCCCACCTCCAGGGGCAGCAGGGTGCAAGGAGGATCAGGCCAGGGTGCTGAGAAATGCAGTTTTTGATGTCATGAACAAGTTTCGGGGTCTCCATTCAGGTTCCGTGTTGCATCGCCATCGTGAAGACCCAAATGCAGTCAAAATTGCAAGTGTCACAATTTTAGGACGCTACAGCATGATATATGGATCTAAAATCATTATGGATTTATATATATGGAGAAGATTTGATAATGGTTATTTGATTGATGTTTTCATGATGCTCTGCATCAGACAACCAGATGGGGAGCAATCTATGTGATTTGTCATAGTCATGGTCACACTGCTGCAACATGCAGAAGGAAGAATGGAAACATGAATAATGGAACTTGGAGAGCACTTGGAATGGTTTGCTATCATTGCAACAAACCGGGTCAATCAACAAAATTCTGCAGAACTAGAAAGAACATATCGAATGATATACCGGTCACTCCGAAAGGAAATATTGATGTTGAAATTGTTCAAGCAGATATGAAGAAAACCTAGAAGAAGAAGCTAGAAGAAGTGATTCAAGTAGAACCAGTTTCTGCACCTAGTGTGGAAGTCGCTGAACCGACAAACTAAGCATCAGAAAAGCCTAGGGGGAGAAAACTGTGAAATATCACAAACCCCCGGTTAGCACCGGTAAAAGACCTTAATCGGTAGGTGATACCTGTCAGATTGGCAGAAGACCGGAAATGGTAAAAGGCAAATTAGGGTTTTTGCCCTAATAGTGGAGCATTTATTATGGTAGTTGGAGAAACTATTTAAAAGAAAATTTCAAATCATTTCTCACTTATCATTTTTCAAGCGAAGAAGTTTTCAAGTGAGAGCGAAGAAAAGCGATTTACATTGCGATTCAAAGAATTTATCAAAATCCTGAAGAAGAATCTGAAGAAAACATCTATTGGAGAAGTGTAGAACACAAAGCGGTATTTCAGCAACCGAAGGAGTGTGTAACGAAGTTCAAATTGCGAAGCCCTAAATTTTGATTTATGAAGGTATTTTTCAAAATTCTCTGTTTATCGTGGCCTCTGCATCACATGCTAGCTCTAGTACACCTGTTGATTCTGTAGACTTCATTCAATAGAAGGCAAAATACAATGCCCTATCTCAAATACCCACTGGTGTTATAGTGGAAGAAGGCATTTTAGATTACATTGATTGCAAGATTGAAGACCTAGGATCTTTGATGATCCATTCCCAGTTGAGTTTGTTCTGCAGGAAGGATAAGAAGATTAAACCGGAATTCAACATTCTGGAAAAGAAGAAACTTCACAACACAGTCTATTTTCTTGAAGAATTTTTAGATGATCACATTCACATTATTCTGAGTAGAGTACACGGTGATAAGATGTACTTAGGGTGGACACATGATATCACACCAGAAGCGATTCATACCATCACCAGTTTCTGCAACGTCAGTGAAGTGCCAGTCCTAAGGAAGATCAACAAAATGGAAATGACCAAGCTCACTGGTTCTGTGAGCGATTCATGGGGAATGACTATCAATTCCATCAAGGACGATCTTGTCAAATATGCATGTATGGTGATAGGATACCAGACGTTCCATGCCAGCAGAATCAACTTTATCTCTACTGTAGTGGTAAATGCCGCCTATAGGATGATCAAGGAAGATGCATTGTTTGATCTGTGCACTTGTATGCAAAGACAACTTCTGTTGAATCTCAAGTCGATCAAACAGGACAATGCGTTAAAATTTAAGTTCGGACAACTATTGGTTGGGTTGTTCTTCTACTTCCAAGGCTACTTTCCAGGAGTAGGTGATATGCAGTGGTCTCCTGACCAACCGATGACAAAGAAAATCAAGGAAAGCCTACAAGTGGCTAGAATCGGCTATCCAAAAGTGCTGAACAAATACTTTGATGAGTTCAGATACAAAATGAACCAAAGGGTAAGAATATCTAGTGATATAGTCAAAAAATATGAAGAGGACATCTGCTTCACCATCAAAGTTGATGAGTGCATAATGGAGGCAGTTGAGCCTAGATAGGAAGAAGTGGAACCAATGGGATATGAGGTAATGTATGATATGCTGGATGGTTATGCCTCTACCCTACTTGCCTCACCTCTTGATCCAAAGGAAAAGAGAACCAACACCTATCTAGAAAGGGTTATACTGGTTAAAGAACCCTCAGTAAAGAAGGGAAAAGCAGTACCTTCAACATCGGCACCAGTTACTGCAGCCAGTCCCAAAGTGACCAAGCGGTCACCAGTAAAGAAGAAACCGGAAGCAGCACCCGCCAAAGTCTTTGAGAGGAAGCGGAAGACAAAGAACAATACACCAGACTCAGAGGACACTGTCTCTGAAGAACGGCCTAAAAAGACCAAGCAATCAAAGAAAAAGACAAAGAATGAACCAACAACATCTGCACCGGTAAATATTGACATTTCTTCTTACAAACTTTTGACACATTGTCAAAGAACAATTAAGAATATTAGAAGAAAAGTACTTGGTGATTTGAAAGAATGTTTTGATGATTTTAACGATGATGAAAAATAAGAAGTTGAATAGTAAGTCATCAATTATTTATGTATTAATGACCGGTGGCCTTCAGAAATTAAGTCTGAGACACCTGATTCTTTATATAATTCTTTAGATAACAAATGGCGCATTGCCATAGAGAAAGAACAGGAAATAAGAGAAGTATTTTCACAATACTTCACTGATGTACCTAGATCAGAATTGTATGAAGTAGTGGAGAGATATAAGGGCCTCTTCTTCATGAGAAGAAGAAGACTCTTGTTGCTGGAAGGAAAATTTTCAGAAGTAATCAAAGATACCCACTCCCTTGTTGAATCAACATTAAGATTGCATCAAGTAGCCGAATCCAATGAAAAGGCTGAGCAAGAACCGGAAATCACTTAATCGGATTAAGTATACAATAGTGAAGGAGAATCGGTCACCACTCAATTGGACCCAATTGATGTTGATGCTTTGAACGGTGACAATGTTACTCTGGATGCACCAACAGAAATAGAAGGTCGGGAGAAACAGGAGGAAAACAAGAGAAAATAGAAAGAGGAAGAGAAGAAAAAGAAAGAGGAAGAAAAGAGAAAAGAAGAGGAGAATAAGAAACAAGAAGAAGAAGAAGGAAGCAGAATAGGAAGAGGAGAAGAAAAAGGAAGAGGAAAAGAAAAAGGAAGAGGAGAAGAAAAAGGAAGAGGAAAAGAAAAAGGAAGAGGAAAAGAGAAAGGAAGAGGAAAAGAAAAAGGAAGAGGCAAAGAAAAAGGAAGAGGAGAAGAGAAAGGAACAGGAGAAGAAGAAGAAGGATAAAGATGAAGAGAATCAGAAAGAAGAGGAGAAAAAGAAGGCAGAAGAGGACAAGAAAAGAGCAAAAGAGAAAGAGGAAGCGACACAGAGCACTCAAATGGAGACTCCAAAGGCAATCGGTAGTCAAGCCAACCTGGTTGACTTTACCAGTCCCATTGACCTCCAATCTGCAAACAAATTAGAGCTGCTACAGAGCATTAAGCTTGCTCAAGAGCGATTGGATGCTCTAAGGAGGAAAAAGGAGGAAGATGTTATCCAAACTGCAATGGAAACACTCACCAATTTGATACCTGGTATGAACCTCCCCAGTACCAATTCCTCACTTGACTAATTAAAGCTTCTATGTACAGTTGTGGAAGACCAGGTCCAAAGCCTGGAAGAAGTTGCAGAAGCAAATACCAAGAAGGAGCATGAAAAGGATCTGAACATTACCTTGGTAAAGAAGTTAAATGAGCTTCGGTCAAAACTTCAGAAGGCACAGAAGGACATCAGAGATGCAATGGATGAGGGCAATCTACTACTCAACAAGATATGTCAACCTCATCTATTCTATGATGATGTGCTCACTCAGAAAGAGAAACTGCAATATGATATGCAGTCATTCATTAGCACGTTCAAGATGCCATATGATTCCTTCTCCACATATGGACAAACCACTCACCGGTTTCAACTCCAGTCTGCAAGAATTGAGGCAGAAATAAGCAACCAGACACGTAATTTGCAGGAACTTCAACTGGTCCTACTGCCAAGACTGCACATTCTCTAGAAATGCTACCTCAATCTAGATGCCCTAACGGTCACTCAAGAGATGAGTACCATGGATGCCATGGAGGAGTAGGTTTATCAGATGCAAATGGAGAATGAGGTTGCTACCTCATTACTTGAATCATGGTCTTTATCCTTGAAAATATTGATGCAGGATTTTAAATCAGTTTTTGACAAGTTTCACTCTTTATTGTCATAAACTCTTATTTTGTTAATGCTAATAGAATAGGGGGTATTCAGCTGTACTTTGTCATTGTTGGCAAAGGGGGAGTAGTATTTGTGTTTGTGTATTTAAAATTTTGATGAAGAGTAGTATTCTGTATTTCAATTTTGATGCATGGTATGTATACTTTCATGTCTATCTCTATAAGGAAGTAGTATACATTGTATTATTTGCAAAAGGGATAGTGTATATACTTAGGGGGAGTAATTTTGATTATGGCATGATTTTGTTGTAAAACACTTAGATGTCAAATTTTTTCCTAAGTGTTGCCATCAATGCCAAAGGGGGAGATTGTTGGCATTTTTCTGATGATAATGTTGTGATTGTCATCGATGGACACACACTTTCTATGAGATCACTTTGTGAATGTATGAATTATGCTCAACTGGTAATTGTTCCAAACCGGTATTATGTTATAGTCTTTAGACTATCACTATTATGCAGATAGTTTTTACCGATCTCAAGCGATATAAATACCCAAGCGGCATAAGGAGATCAAGCGGTTTAAAGATCTCAAGCGGAGCAGAGCAAAGGAGCTAGAAGCTGCAGTTATCATTTTCCCAGTCTTCAATTTTTTTGTCAACTAGTAATCTATTTTATAATTGAACCGGTATTACTCTAAGTTACCAATCGGTAACCAGAAAGTTGGACAAACCTATAATACTCTATGATGAGTTACCAACCGGTATATTTTTGTGATTCGTTACCATCCACCGACACTTTGATGGTGATTTTGTGCCATGTTACCAAATGTGTCTAGATACAATGAACCTAGGAACTTGCAATGTAATCTTATTGGACCGACATGAAATTAGATTCCTTTTAAGGACATCATGTCTAGGGTTTTAAGAGTGTGAGAGTATATGCAAGTGTAGCTATAAGGTTTGGTAGTTGTCAAAGTTCTTGTATGAGCGATCTTAACTGAGAAGATCAAAGTCTGTATGCTATAATAGAGTGAGGAGTTACTGAAGACTGAAGTAATGTTGAAATGCATTAGTCATGAGCTACAATGGATCTAATCAAGTAGACTATGCCATTTGCTAGATCATTCACTTGTTAATTACTCACATCTTTGACAAGTTAGAAACCCTTAATCGGGTAGGCCTAGAAAAGCCTTTGTAAATCCTCTAACAAGGTGGTTCACATCTGTGGATCTAAAATCCTCTCACAAGGTAGTCTTTAATCAGACTTATCTCCTAACAGAGATTGAGATTCCTAACAGGATCTGTTCTGGTAAAGAACATTGTATGACCTTAACAGGCCTGACCTTAACCGGTCTAGTTACTATTTTGCAGATAGTTACTTGTGAGTTTCATCTCACTGTGGTTTTTCCCATTTGGGTTTCCACATCAAAATATCTTGTGTTATGGTGATTGTGCTTCTGTGGGTGAATTCCTTATTTGCTATTTGGTTTGCATGTGTGTTAACCGGTTTGTTTGTTAAACTGTTTTACTGGTTTACTGCTAGACTGTTAAAATGTTTAAGTACAGTAATTTTTGGAAAACTAATTCACCCCCCCTCTTAGTATTCATCAGATAAATTGGAAAATATTTCATGCATGTAAATCTTATATTCTCATAGTCTACCAATTTCCTTAATCTTCTACTTACCACTTTGGTTTCAAGCCCCTTAATTAAATCTAATTCTGCAAATGTAGGCATTATTAAAATAGGATTAGTTAATGATATCTTCATATGCAATTAGATACTTCCCAACAATATTGTTAATGTCATGTAGCCTCTTTAACTCTCAAAATTATAGGACCAAATAAGATAGTTGAACCCATCAAAAGGTAGAAAAGATCAAATTTATATTTAAATATCAAATTTTGGAAGTCATGGCTTTATATAGAGGAAATTGGATTGAGATTTAAACCCAAGATCTATATTTTAACACAAAAAATCTCTTCTTGATAGGTGTGTATCCAAGGAGAAAGAAACCCCTAGCATATGGCTAGATGTATATTTCATCATCCATAAGTTTTTTCGACTCCTCCATAATACATGCATGTAAATCATAAAACATGGACAATAATTTTAAAATATTACATATAAGTACATGTTGATGTAAATAAACTCCATGATTAGCAATATCATGTAGATCTCATGGATATGCGTAGAAGAATGGAAATAAAATGTATTAGAAATGGAGATCTAACCCCAACTACGATATAAAAACCTTTGAGTAGACAATGTATCACCTGAACCCTATTTAAATCCTTTATTTTAAAGCAATGGGGATGAAGGGATTTGTGGAAGAAATTGGAGATCCTAAAATAACTATTAAATTCTTGATTTTGGGTGTACTCTGAAAATAAAATGTAGGAGCTTTGAGATTTGTACCAAGTTTACACCTAACACCTCCTCGATTACCATACAATGTCAAGAGAGAACTTACTTCTGTCTATTTACGATAATAAGGGAGGATCAATCCCTATCAAAACATGCAAAAGACTATAAATGTCCATCCAAAGGAGATAATATGTTAGGGTGATGAAGGGGAAAATCACACAAAACACAACCATGCTATCATTATATATCCAGTTTATTATTGAACAACTCTAATTAGTTGTCACCATAATTAGCATAATTATAGGAAGTTGTTGATATATTATGTATTTATAAATATGTAATTATGTTTAATGAATAATCAGATTGTGATCTCTACAACAATAATTCCTTGGTTGTTATGTTTTATTTTATTTAATTGTTCTAAATTTTATGAAATGGTGTCCCTAAATACCACTTCGACAAATTTAGATATCAAGAAAGCAAAGACAAATAAGGTTAATGTTATACATTCTATCAAATTATTTTTACATGATGCAATTTAATATATATCATCAAGTCCATGTTGATTGGGATGAAATTTGTGGAATTCATTTTTAAACCACAAATATTCTAAGACAACACATATTATAGGACAATCTGATCAAGACATTAAATTTTAAATAATGAATTACGAAATCAACATCATTTTTTCATTATCAATTTAAAAACTAAATACTCTTATCTATCATATTTAATTGTCATATATTGATTGCAATTATAAAAGTCAAACTCTTTTATCTAAATTGATTTATACTAATGAATTATATTTAGTATTTTAACCAAATAATCTAGCATAATTTAACTTATTCTTCTGACAAAATTATACTTCAAAAATCAACAAATATATTTTTTTAAATCTCCTATTCATAAATCTAACGTTGAAAAATTTAACCAATCCTCAAATAATATCTCATAATTTTGTTTTATTTTAATATTTATTAAGCAATGTTGAATTAGTATAGTGCATACAGCTTGCTTTATCCCAAAAAAAAATTACACTTTTATACGTGCACGTCACGAACATTGTATGAGTATAAAACCCATTTCACATTATAAAATATCTAATAAGTTATAAATTCAAAGCTAGTAAGATAGGGACATCCTTTTTTGACCTAAGGACCATATTTGAAAGGCTTGCAAGCGACAATTTTGATGCAAAAAACATTCACACTATCAAATCCAAAAGTAACATACTGACAATCTCATGGATTGTGGATATCTACTATCTTTGAATAATTACAGTGTAAAATTGTGTGGGAGTTTTCAATACAAGCAAGGCTATAATACATGGACTATGGAATTTGACTATTTTGTCTTGAATTTAATTAAAGTATAATATTTTGAGCCATAAATTTTCTTTTGATGGAGGATTTTTCATCACAAAGTTGTTTTAGCTACTTAATATGGGAGTACAAGCCTTATTTATTCCGCCAGATTCGCTCAGGGCACGATCTCGACCTCATCCCTTATGATACCAAATTCTTGCACTCAGCAAGACTTGATCCTTGGTGGGCTCATTAAGAACCATTCAACTTCACCAGCAAACCAACGACTTGTGGATTTTGATTCTTTTGTTTCAAATATAATCAAATATGTAATATATCAACTTTTATTTTGATTATTTTATTTCAAATATGATTAAGTCTATAATATGAGCCATAGATTGTGATTGTCTTGTTTTAAATATAATTAAGGTTATAATAGTTACATAAACTTGTAGATTTTTACTATCGTATTATGCAATACATTTGAATTCTTTATAACATAAGAGGTATGAATTCTCTACAACCCATGAAGATAATTTAAGTGTTTTTGAATTCTGATATATACACTTTTTTCTATAGTACTTCTTCGACCCACCCTATGTATCGCATAATTATTCTTATATTTCTATTATGATGAAAAGTTGTTAGTTGGAAAAAGCTAGTATAAAATGTGTGATACAAAATCTTCTTTTGATAAAAAATAATAGATAAACATTACAAATTGGTGTAATGCGATAATGACCGATGCAATGATGTTAATGGGTCATATGAACAAGTGGTTATTACATATACAAAGTACAAAATGAAAGAAACAAAAGAGGATGTTTAAGAGAATTAGCATCATGATACTCACAAATATTTTAACATTATAAATTATATGTTGGGGATCACATGATCTAATTGAGTTTGTTGATGGATGATTTATTCTAAAAATCCAATGTAAGTATGAATATTTTTCTCAATACATAATTAGTGATAATCAAATCCAATTCAACCCACCTTTTGTCTTTTAATATTTTGCACATATATAGGCTCAAGTCCCAACAAACTCTTCAACTAGTATAATTTTTAAAATAAAAAATTGTTATCAACTTAAGATTATATACCTTCTATAATAACTAATTCAACATCCAATATAGCATTTGAATAACCATTTGATAGATGTCATCATACAACATATTAGCATGTTGATGGTTATTACAATTTGAACTAACACATGAACAATTTTAGGTATGAGTAGAAGAATCATGTCTGGATGTGATACATATTTTTTTGTAATTTTATTTGAAGTAAATAATTAATTATGAATTTTTTACTACAACTATTTAGGAATATAAAAAACTTGTATGTCTGACCACCTTAACTTCATGAAAACTTTATGAAATTTAATTTTATTTTATTTATCCTATAGTAGGCAAAGAATAGAATGTGACGCATGTTATAGATTCAAAAAATATGATAATGTTTGAAAGTTATAGTTGTTTTTCAATTAGCTTATTAATCAGGACTTTAGTCAGAATTCATTTACAAAATGGAAAATAATTATTTATTAAAGTCAAAATAAGGCAAATCTTACATTGTTGGAAAGTTGAGAATGTCCTTTAAAACAGTTTTCATTTGATCAATTTTGGTTAAAAAAATTCCTTAGCCACCAGAACGAAGTCTGAAAAAGAAAGAAAGACTCAAAAACACGTTTTTTCTATTGACTTTCTAGGTTTGGCATGTCCTAGCCAAATCCCAATACAATCTCAAGGCAAATACCAAGGCTTCTGATTTTTGTCAGAGTATTGGATATCTGATATGAATTGGATATCGAA
>NC_081407.1:694248424-694345924 GCF_030272615.1 Cryptomeria japonica
AATTATATTTACTTCAAATAAAATTACAAAAAAATATGTGTCACATCCGGACATGATTCTTCTACTCATACCTAAAATTGTTCATGTGTTAGAAAATTGTAATAACCATCAACATGCTAATATGTTGTATGATATCAAATGGCTATTCAAATGCTATATTGGAAGTTGAATTAGTTATTATAGAAGGTATATAATCTTAAGTTGATAACAATTTTTTATTTTGAAAATTATACTAGTTGAAGGGTTTGTTGGGACTTGAGCCTATATATGTGCAAAAGATTAAAAGACAAAAGGCGGGTTGAATTGGATTTGATTATCACTAACTATGTATTGAGAAAAATATTCATACTTACATTGGATTTTTAGAAGAAATCATCCATCAACAAACTCAACTAGCTCATGTGATCCCCAACATATAACTTATAATGTTAAAATATTTGTGAGTACCATGATGTTAATTCTCTTAAACATCCTCTTTTGTTTCTTTCATTGTGTACTTTGTATATGTAATAACTACTTGTTCATATGACCCATTAACATCATTGCATTGGTCATTATCGCATTACACCAATTTGTAATGTTTATCTATTATTTATATTATTTTTTATCAAAAGAAGATTTTCTATCACACATTTTATACTAGCTTTTTCCAACTAACAACTTTTCATCATAATGGAAATATAAATTATGTGATACATAGGGCGGGTCGAAGAAGTATTATAGAAAAAGGTGTATATATCAGAATTCAAAAACACTTAAATTATCTTCACGGGTCGTAAAGAATTCATACCTCTTATGTTATAAATAATTCAAATGTATTGCATAATACGATAGTCAAAACCCACAAGTTTATGTAACTATTATAACCTTAATTATATTTAAAACAAGACAATCACAATCTATGACTCATATTATAGACTTAATCATATTTGAAATAAAATAATAAAAATAAAAATTGATATATTACATATTTGATTATATTTGAAACAAAACAATCAAAATCCACGAGTCCTTGGTTTGCTGGTGAAGTTGAATGGTCCTTAATGAGCCCACCAAGGATCAAGTCTTGCTGAGTGCAAGACTTTGACATCATAAGGGATGGGGTCGAGAATGTGCCTCGAGTGAATCTGGCAGAATGAAACCCCTCAGCTCTTAGCGGAAGAGGTTTTATCCCAAGGCTTGTATTCCCATATCAAGAAGCTAAAACAACTTTGTGATGAAAAATCCTCCATCAAAAGAAAATTATGAGTCAAAATATTATACTTTAATTAAACTCAAGACAAAATAGTCAAATTCCATAGTCCATGTATTGTAGCCTTGCTTGTATTGGGAAACTCCCACACAATTTTACACATTGTAATTATTCAAAGTTTGGAGATATCCACAATCCATGAGATTGTCACTATGCTACTTTTAGATTTGATTGCATGAGTGTCTTTTGTATCAACGTTTCAGATCACACTTTGTGATCCATCATCAAAATTATAAAAAACATAAGAAAAAAATAAGAGATTCCATTATAGTTATTTTCAAATTTAATCCAATAAAAAAAACAAAAGATAGGGAGATTTCTGATACATTTATTTTTCTTTGAAAATGCTAGGTGAACCTTAGGACTTTGATCCTTGTTTTATTAGGGTCAGCACGTATAACTACCATGCCTTTGTTTACTATTTAAAATTGTCGCTTACAAGCCTTTCAAAGGTGCTCCTTAGGTCAAAAAAAGGATGTCCCTAGCTTCCTAGCTTTGAATTTATAACTTATTAGATATTTTATGACGTGACGTGGATTTTATACTCATACAATGTTCGTGACGTGCACGTATAAAAGAATAATTTTTTTTTTCGGAACAAAGCAAGCTGTACGCACTATACAAATTCAGCATTGCTTAATAAATATTAAAATAAAACAAAATTATGTGATATTATTTGAGGATTGGTTAAATTTTTCAACGTTAGATTTATGAATAGGAGATTTAAAAAAAAATATTTGTTGAATTTTGAAGTATAATTTTGTGAAGAATAAGTTAAATTATGTTAGATTATTTGGTTAAAATAATAAATATAACTCATTAGTATAAATCAATTTAGATAAAAGAGTTTGATTTTTATAATTGTAATGAATATATGACAATTAAATATGATAGATAAGAGTATTTAGTTTTTAAATTGACAATGAAAGAATGATGTTGATTTTGTAATTCACTATTTAAAATTTAATGAGGTCTACATGGATGATAATGCGCTGTTGATAAACCGTGTGTCTGAAGAATAAGTCAAAGCAGCGGTTTTTGCTATGGCTGCCTTTAAGGCCCCTGGTCCTAACGACTTCCCCCCGGCTTTTTTCCAGACTTTTTGGGAATCTGTGAAGTATGATCTCACTAAAGCTACCAGGGAATTCATTCGAACTGGTAAACTCCTGAAGAAGTTGAATAACACCTTCATTGTTTTGGTGCCCAAAGTTCCTGATCCAAAACTTATATTAGACTATCGGCCCATCAACCTATGTAACTCAGTTTACAAAATTTTCTCTAAAGGTATTGTCAACAGAATCAAACCCCTCCTTGATAAATGCATCAGTCCCTCCCAAAGAGGTTTTGTTCCGGGCAGGTAGATCCTTGATGCTGTCATTACTACTCATGAGGTCATTCACTCCATGGAGAAAAGTCGCAACCCAGGTATGACTCTCAAACTTGACATCTCTAAGGTTTATGATAAAGTTAATTGGAAATTCATGTATGCAGTCCTTTCTAAGATGGGATTCTAGGAAAGATTTATCACTATTATCAGGGTGGCAGTGGAAAGTGTTCACTATTCGGTGATTGTCAATGGCACCCCCTGGGGCTTCTTCAAGGTTGGGTAGGGGCTACGTCAGGAAGACCCTCTCTCACCTTATTTGTTCATTATGGTAGCTGAAGTCTTGAGTAGGAATTTCTCCAATCTGATTAGGACCAATAGAATCTCGGGGGTAAAGGCTACTTCCACACTCCCCCTTATGGTTATGAAGCAATTCGTGGACGACACCTTCCTTTTCGGCCTTTCGTCTGTGATAGAGGTTAAAGAGTGGAAGCATCTGCTGGAAGAGTACGCCCTTGCCTCTGGTCAACTAATTAACTATTGCAAGAGCAAGGTTTACTTCTTTAACACAGACATAATTCTCTAGGGTAAACTTACCCAAATCCTGGGTTGTAGTGCTGCCGATCTCCCTGATTCCTACCTGGGTCTCCCCCTCACTACCAAGGAGGTCACCTCGCACTTTTGGGAATCAATGCTAGAAAGAATGCAAAAGAAACTTGCGGGCTGGATTGGAAAAACTTTGAGTAGTGTGGGTAAACTCCAGCTCCTGGCGGCCTCCCTTCAAGGTGTCCCTGTCTACTTTCTCTCTCTTTTCAAGATTTCCAATTCTATGGCTGAGAAACTCGAGAGAATCCAAAGAAGCTTTCTGTGGACGGGTTTGGAGGAGAAGACCAGAATCAACTTAGTCAACTCGGAAAAGGTATGAAAACCAAAGGTCATGGGTGGCCTTAGGATTAGAAAAATCTCTAACCTGAATAAAGCCTTGTTGACTAAAATCGGATGGATCCTTATGAAGGGCAAAACGGCCTGGAGCATAATTATGAGGGCCAAGTACTTCAACCACACCCCCTTCCCCTCCCTCCTCTCTTCCGATGAGCTCCCTCCTGGGTCTAAAATTTGGAACAACTTTGTTAAGAACAAGAAACTTCTCAAGCAGGGTCTAAAGTGGCAAGTTGGAAATGGTGAGAAAATTAGATTTTGGGAGGACAACTAGATTGGTGATAGACGCCTTGCCTCCTCTCGGTTCAGTTGTCTCATGATCACTCTGAAGGATTCGATTGGCTCCCTTGTGATAAACTACATCTCTCCCTCCCGCTACTGGTTAAGGTTTGTTGATAGTCTGGGAAATACCCTCCAATGGATTCATTTGGCTGAAGAGCTGCAATCCCTTCTTAAGGGGATCAGGATCCCCTGTTTCACTCACACTGATAAACTTGTTTGGACCGCAAATCCCTCAGGGTCTTTCAATGTTAAATCGGCCTACAATCTCTTGGTTGCCTCCTTCAATGACTGTTACAACTAGAAAGAAGTTTGGAACTCTCAGCTCATCCCTAAAATTAACTTCTTCTGGTGGACGAGCCTTCATGGGAAAATCCTTACTATTGATAATCTGAAGAGGAGGGGATTTACGCTTGCCAACAAATGTGTTATGTGCATTTGTGCGAAGGAAAGCATAATTCACCTCTTTATCCATTGCCCCTTCGCTTTTGGGGTTTGGCACAAAGTTCTACAAAAATTCAATTTGGCTTGGACATTCTTGGAAGACTTGCAATAGTTTATCAGCAACTGGAAGTGCCCCTCTGCTCACCTGCTAGTCACACTTTTTTGGAGACTCATTCCTCCCCATGTCTATTGGCATATCTGGAAGGAAATAAATAATAGGATTTTTCATGACACCAGCAACTCGGTTGACATGGTGACTGACATAGATGAGAATTACCTCAGGGAGAACTCCATCATCAACAAGTGGAGAACCCCAAAAGCTAGCCCTATGGCTGTGGATTGGAGGTGGATTAAAACTTGGAATTTGCCAAATAGATTCCTTCGATATGACAATTCGAAAAAGATGGAGAGGCTTAATACTAGATGGTCATCACCCCCCCTTCGCTCAAGCTCAATTTTGATGGTGCTGCTTGTAGTGGTTCAGTGGTAGGGGGCAGAATTATCAGGGACAACTTGGGCACCCTGGTTTTGGCCTATGTAGGAAATTTTGACTCTGTATCGAGCAACATGGCTGAAGCCCTTGCTCTTTTTGGGGGGCTTAAGCTTGCCCTTGGCACCAATATCAAAAGACTGATCATTGAAGGGGACTCTAAGTTGATTATTGAGGCCAGTAAAGGCACTTCAGGGATTTGCTAGAGAATAAAAAATGTCATCAAGGACATCTGGTCCATGATTGTCTGGCTGGAGGAATTTCAAATTTAGCATATCTACAGAGAGGGGAATGTGGTGGCAGACTCACTGGCTACGACGAGATTGGAGATAAAAGGAATTAGGTGCTGGAGGCACCTAGATTCTCTCACTGACAAGAAGAAGGACCTTATTGGGAACGAACAAATTGCCTCTATCCATCAATGAAGTGCCACTTTCCTTTAATCAATAGGTTGCTTTGGGCTGGCTGCTATGCTACGCTACTGGCAGGAAATTTAAATTCAAATTGGGCAGGCTTTGCCTTGCTGGCTTCTAGTGGTCCCCACCTTCTCTGCCAGATGCTGACTTGGCTAGCCACCTATTTCTGCATCGTCGATGGGTTGGAGTGCCAACTTTTGATCATTAATCACAACAAGGACCCTAATTATTACATTAAATGGAACCTTAGAACTCGCCATAATGACGATCTTTGCAAGTTGGCGGAGATCTCAAGATGTGTCCCTTTGCATGCTTCCCGAAGCTGGTGGACACAGGCATTGGGAAACAACACCAAAAATCATTATTACACCTTGCACATTATTCCGACTAATTACCGTTTGTTTTCTCTTAACTCCAACTCTGGTTTTCCTCTTTGCATTTTTCTTTTTAGGCTTGCATTGTATCTCAACTTCACTCTGGAGGAAGCTAGCATGGGAGGGGATTTAGTCTGGGTAGAACCGGACATAATTGATGACTGTTTTCGCAATGACCCGTGCGTCTGGATGTATGCTAAGGAAGGAGTAATCATCCCGTTCATGGAAGCCATGAATGGATTCGATGAAAACTTCTCCATGCAATTTGTCAACAGTTGGAAGGACAGGAGGGTGGTCATGGAGGACATTTTGTTTGAAATCAGTGAAAAAGTTATCGCCCAGGCTACGGGTCTCTCCACCGAAGGTAGGAAATGGAAGAAAACTAGCACGGTTGTAGATGAAAACAACATGAACCGCTTCTTCAAAAAGGGCGAGGAACCGACCAAAATGCGTGGGGGTTTCAACAGGGAATGTTTACTCTACCCATGGGATCAGGTTTGCAAAATCATAATGAAATACTTCACCCTCGAGGGAAGGTATGGTGTGTTCTACTATTATCACTTCCTGCTGCTAAACCACTTTCGCAACCATAACACCATTTCTTTTCCTTTTTTTTTGCTGCATTCTCTTGAGTCTACTGTCAAAGATATCCGCAATTGTATGAGTCAAGAGGGTAATTTTACCATCCTCCACCGGGGGTTGATGTTTAGGCTTTACAATTTTCACAAGACCCTTTGCCCCCCTAAACCTATCTTAGTTCAACCCGCCCCCTCCATTCTGGGTCCCCCTGAAGGCTCTAAAAAAGGCCTCAAAAAGTCTTTGAAAAAGCCGATGACTCCTTGTCAATCCAGCCCCGTCAAAATTGGGGAAAAAAATAAATGCAACCCTTCTGCTGCGAAACCCACCTCCAAGAAATTCAAAAGAGAGCCCAAAATCCTCCTTGTTGAGTCTGATGCTGAGGAGGGTATCACCCCGCGCAGATCCCACAAAAACAAATCCAGGATGAAGAAAATGGTTGTGAGAAAGTATTATGTTGACGAAGAAGAGGAGGATTATGAGAAAGAGGAAAGTGAGAAGGGAGAGGAGGATTTGGAGGCCACGGAGGGCTCAGATTCCTCCAATTTGGGCACTAATGTCCCTAACTCAGAGACCATCAAGGAGGATATCAAGAACACCTCCCCTTATTCTAACACTTCCTTGCCCCACACCTCTAAGGGGGATGGTAGACACTCTGACGGTGGGAAGACTGCTGCCGAAGAAGGGGAGAAGGAAGAGGTAGTGCAGTGTTCAGGTTGCAGTGCTATCTCAGAAGATCTAAATGGTGTTAAGAAAAAGCTAGAGCACTTGGAGTCCTATGTCAACAAGATTGGCAAATTCGCTGTCAAACTGATGCACTCATCAGCTACCTCTCTGTGCTTGCTCCACTAGGATAAGGCTGATTTAGAAGGGCTGGGAAGTGACACCACTAAGGAACTATTCTAGTTCCTGGTTGATGACTAGACTGGGCTAATGCTCTCTAAGCACACGGGTGCTGATAATTAGGTTGTATGGTTGGTTTCCTTCCTTTTTGTTTTAGTTTTTGTTGCTGGAACACATGTTTCCATGGTAATATTGCTACTTTTAACAGGTGTTATAGTATTGACATTATGATGGTTTACTGTTGGTTATGGAACTTGTTGGATGAGATTGATTTTAATCTCGGGTTATCCAATAGCGGCAGGTAGTTTTTGTTTTTGATTACTAGAGTAGGGATTGGCTGACTGGCGCGTGTCTGAGGTGTGTGTGCTGGTAAAGCTTTTTTCTGTTTCTTTTGGGTCAGCCCTCGGTTTTGGCTGCTTTATAATCAAAAACATTTTAAAATTGTTGTCCATGTTTTATGATTTACATGCATGTATTATGGAGGAGTGGGAAAGGCTTATGGATGATGAAATCTACATCTACCCATATGCTAGGGGTTTCTTTCTCCTTGGATACATGTCTCTCAAGAAGAGATTTCTTGTATTAAAATATAGACCTTGGGTTTAAATCTCAATCCGATTTCCTCTATATAAAGCCATGACTTCCAACATTTGATATTTAAGTAAATTTTATTTTCTCAACCTTTTGATGGGTTCAAGTATCTTATTTGGTCCTATCATTTTGAGAGTTAAAGAGCCCGCATGACATTAACAATATTGTTGGGAAGTATCTAATTGCATATGAAGATATCATTAACTACTCCTATTTTAGTTATGCCTACATTTTTGGAGTTAGATATAATTAAGGGGCTTGCAACCGAAGTGGTAAGTAGAGGATTAAGGAAATTGGTAGACTGAGAATATAAGATTTACGTGCATGAAATATTTTCCAATTTAGCATTCCTCCTTATGCCACAACAATATTACTTTAGATTTGGATAAATAATCACCAAGAGAAAACACCACCTAGTGGATGGTCACTATGTCTTACTAGTTTGCATTTTCTCAAGGTGATACATATGAGAATTGGTTTCCCTGTGAAGCACCTCTTGATGTTGCTAACTTTCTCTGTCTAGTTTTACTTGACGCTCCCATTAGTACTATAGATAAGCATTCCTTCGAGTTGATGGCTATATCTATGACATAATATCAAAGATTGGACACTAATTTTAAGATGAGAGCTTACTGTGTATAGGGAAACTAAGTATGCCTTAGAGATAGAGCTTCCCAAGGGTGATACAATGCATATTAATGTTATAAAGGCTACATCACATGTTTCTTCATCATTAGATTAGTGATAAACAAAGGTAAAAAAGAAAAAAGGTTCCTTAGAGTGATTAGTATTAGATGTCATTCAATAAGGGCAAAAATGATTATTCTTTGTTAGAGAGTCAGTGATTGAGTGTTATTTTTTCAACAAAATTTGTATCAAAATAAATTTTTATTTTTTATTTTATTTAATGGCAGTGAACTGCATACCAACCATTCATGTACCCACAATTTTTTTTTTAAATATTAAAAATAATAATATAAATATAACAATATATATAATATAAATATAACAATATATATGGAGATAATATAATATTTATGTTTTCAAAAACAACAAATTTTGTTTTTATATTTTACAAGTTTGATCATATATATATATATATGTATATGTATATGTATATGTCTATGTTTGTGTATGTATATACATATACATATATACATACACAAACATATATATATATATATATATATATATATATATATATGTGTGTGTGTGTGTGTGTGTGTGTGTGTGTGTGTGTGTGTGTGTGTATATACATACATATATACCGTATATATATATGTATATATATATATATGTATATATATATATATATGTATATGTATATATATATGTATATATATATATGTATATATATATGTATATATATATATGTATATATGTATATATATATGTATATATATATACATATATATATATACGGTATATATGTATGTATATATATACACACACATATATACCGTATATATATATATATATATATATATATATATATATATATATATATATATATATATATATATATAAGTGAAGCCACAATAGTGGGTTACACTTTTTGGCCAGCTTTGACATTGCAATATTCATTTTCAGAAAAAACTTCAGATTCAGACACCTAGTACTTCTAAACTATAAGGAATTTGTAGATGATGTGAACTAGTGATTTGTGTCATTTTGTATGTAGATTCTAAAAATATTTTTTTTGATAATTTTTAGAATCAATTTGCTTCCATTTTTCTATCTCCCTCGAAAACTAGTTTTTTTCAAAAAACATTTTTAAAGAGTGATACTCACTCTGTATAGCATAACTTTTTTTCTATAATAGATATGAACGTGATTATTTCGAATTTGGTTTTGTAACATCCATATCTAGTGTTTGAAATTAGTTTTGTAAATATTCAATATTTCATATTTTATTAAGATTCGAAGTTGAGTTAATTGTAATTTTGACATATATCCATCTGATATTACATAACTTGTTGTATATGTAACGAAAATCAATTTTATTTTATTTTGTTGGAAAGAGGACTTCAATACCTAGTACGTGAATATTTTTCAGAATTTTTTGGGTGACGTTTAAGTTATTTTTCCATAAGCATTGAACAAAGAAGTACATGTTCAGTGAAAATCCTACATTCATAAGAAATAAAATAAAAATATATTAAAAATTATACTATTTAGAAAGCTTATAATAAGGGCTAAATACTTTTTTTTTAAAAGTTCTAAATGAATTCATTTGAGCCCCAAAAAGCTAATGCAAAATTGGTTTTTTATCAGCATTTGATAGATGCAAAGGAGACTCCATTGCAAGTATGAATTATAAGTAAAGAGGTTCTATCCAAGAAATTTTGATCTCAGAGCCTTTGATCTAACTGTATTCAATTAACTACTTCAAATGAGACCTCTTAAAGCTTAAATTATTATATTTTCAAAAAAATGTATGATTTCAACAAAAATCAGGATGTACGAAAAAGTGGGAACCAACATTGTGAGTTCACCCATATACATACATACATACATACATACATACATACATACATACATACATACATATATATATATATATATATATATATATATATATGATTCCATATGTTATTTGTATAATTTTTGTGTTGTCTTTTAAAAAAAAAATTGTTGTTAATGATTTTTTTAATTTTAACAATTCTAATAACAAAATATTCTTTTAGACCTTAGAAGGCATAAATTTTTTATTTTTCATGATATTTAATTTGTTAAATTCAGTTTCTAATCCTCCATTTACAACATTTATTATTATTATTTTACGATAGTCAAATAATCAATAACAATTTTAACACAACATTTTTATCAAAATATAATAAATAATTATCTGATGTTGAAGAAAGCCACAACTCATTTATTGATTCTTGTGACATATCACCACTCAATTTCGTTGCATTGGCATTGCATACACTATAATGTCATGGATTCCATAGTTTTAATCACATGTTTTACTACTATAAAATTCCAAATCATTGATGCTTACACTTGGAATAAGTAGAAGAGTAATTCAATAATGGCCTAGGTGGAAGGGACTATTATATTACATGACAACTAATTCAA
Source organism: Cryptomeria japonica (assembly GCF_030272615.1). Taxonomy (NCBI): domain Eukaryota; kingdom Viridiplantae; phylum Streptophyta; class Pinopsida; order Cupressales; family Cupressaceae; genus Cryptomeria; species Cryptomeria japonica. The sequence continues at coordinate 694,259,034 of NC_081407.1, forward strand.
CCATTTCTAGTGACATAATTCATATCACCTAAACATGCACTTGTTGGAAAGGCTCAAGCTTAAAGAGATCATGACCAAGACTTCACTGCTTCCTCCATATATATATATATATATATATATATATATATATATATATATATATATATATATATTGCTCTTAGGATTGTCATCATTCTTTCCACCTGTTGTTGATTGTTCTATGATTGCACCAATTCATTTTTCAACATATCATTCTCATGCGCCAACCTAATGCATTCCTCAGATATGTCTTTCAAAGATATATCATGCTTTTCTTCGTTCTTCTTCCGGTCTTCAATCTCTTTGCACATCCTCATAGTTAGGGCTTGCATTTCATTCTTCATCACACCATTCTCCCGACTCAGCTTCTCACATTGTTTCTTAAGGGGCACACTTCTCTTCATCATCCTAATTTTGCATAAGTCCCTTCATTGAATTAAGTGTGGTTTAAGGATATCTCTATCTTCGTGATCGATTTGTTCTCACTATTTACAATCTTGCATGCACTAACAAATTGTCTCCTTCGAAACAACATTGATAGCCTCTTGAAAATTGTGACATGGATTGATCCTTCAATATTCCCCTACATAAATATAAGAACCCTCAAAATGATATGAGAATTGGTGTCGGGCTCTAGGTGTAAACTTGGTATAAATCTTAAAAATCATACATTTATTTTAGTGAGCACAAACATAATCAATTATTTAGTGGATACTATTATGAATACCAATATCTTGTTTGAATCCATCCAACCACATAGAGCTCTCGATAACAAAATATTTGAATAAAATTTGTTGTCATGCTTGGTCTAGCTAGAGCTTTCAACACATTGATTAGGGTGAAACCTCCCTTTCTAATCCATTTATTTTCCACTTGTCTACTCATATCCATGAGGTCCAAATGGATGGGGATATTGTTAATTATGAAATTTATTTACATGAACATTTACTTAGAAGGATGGTATAAGTTGTGTTTTACATATATGGATTATAGAGGAGTGGAAAAAATAATGGAGAATGAAATCTTTGTGTGTCCCTATAATAGGTTTTTAAAAAAAAATCCTTGAGTACAAATCTATCATGGAGGAGCTTGTGTTAAAATCTAGACCCTAGATTTTGGAATTTTATTTCCTCTATATCATGCCATGGCTTCATAACTTCAATATTTGACCATATTTATTATCCTCTACCTTTCTATGGGTTCAACTACCTTATTTTTCACTATTATTTTGACTTTAAAGAGCCTACATGCCATTAACAATATTATTGGGAAGTATCTCATTATATTTGAATCAACAATTAATTCCTAATGTTTCACTTATGTTTACATTATTGTAAAATTAGATTTAACCTAGGGGCTCCCAAGGAAAATACTTCTTAAGTTGGAAGTGGAAGATGGAGGAAAGTAATAGACAATGAGAAGACTAGATCTATATGTAGAAAATGTTAGCCAATTGTACATCATTCCTTCTTATGCCACAAAAATATTATTTTATATTTGAAGAATTAACAAGAGAAAACCTCACCTAGCGGATAAGAAATAAGTCTCACCACACTATGTTTTCCCTATGTGCTATGTTTGGAATTCACTTTCCCCACGAAGGATCTCATGATGTATATAATTCTCTTTATCTAGTTCTATGTGAGCCTCTCATTAATTCCCTAGATAAGGACTCTTTTGAGTTAATACTTGTATTCAAATCTTTGCCATTGATTTCAAGATGGGGACTTGACATGTTGAGAAACCATGTATTTACTAGAGATGAAGCCTCCCAGGGATGATGCAATGCATACAAGTGTTGTTAGGCTACATCACACATTTCTTCATCATTAGATTAAGAATGAACAAATTTAAGATAGAAAAAGGTACCTTCAAGATAAATCATTAGATGCGCTTGAGATCATCAAAGAAGGGCAAAGATGAGCACGACCTTTGTTAGAGCTAGTGACCAATTTATTTTTTCAACACCCCTATTTACAAGGTTGATGCCAAACAAAGATGTTTATCTTTTTAATTTAATTCAAGAGGAGTGCACTCCACATCCATAATTCATATACCCCAAAAAATATACATTTAAACAAATATTTTGTTTGAAAATATAAATATAATCAATTAGTACATGTTTTAGGGAAATAATGGATGAATTTTTATGTATTAAAAAACAATAAATTTGGTTCTTATATTTTACATGTTCAATAATTAATATTTAGTTTTATGTATATTTTTAACCCCATATGTTATTTGGATCAATTTCATGCTCTTTAAAAAAACCTAACACTTCCAATCACAAAACAATTTCTAGACATACAAAAACATGAAACTCTTACTTTTTGTGTCATTCAAGTAGTTAAATTGAGTTTTTGATCCTTAAATATCACTCGTCAATGTTGAATAATCAATAACAATTTAACATCTCATCTCTATCAAAAGATAATAAATAATTGTCCTACTTTTATTGACCAAAATCTATCTTCAACCATTAAACTAACTGATATTAAAGAGAAACCATAACTCATTTACTAATTATTGTTACATTAAATAAATCTTCACTCAGTTTTCCTTATAGAACATTGCCATTATTGACTTAGCATTGTAATGGATTGTATAGTTTGAATCACAAGTCATACTACTATAAAATTCTAACTCATTGATGCTTAGACTTGGAGAAATTCCAAGTAGCAGGAGAATTGTATGTAAAGGAAGACATAGGCAAGTGACTTATTTATGATGGATTTCAAAACCTTCGTATAGACCAGGGAAGTGATTCAACCATTTCTTGTGAAGTAATTCATTGAATAAATTCACACAAACATCTAGTTTTCAGAAAAGCTCACAGACGAGACTTCACAAGAAATGGTTTAGTTGTTTTTGTTTCTACTTTTAGTAATGCTCCTTTCTCGAGCATCAATGAAAAAACATTATATTTGAATTTTGTAAACTTATTATTTGATTTTATTAAGTATGATTCTTTAAAAATTACCATATTAAACATTGGTTATGAGTTTCATTTCTGGTTATTGATTCATTAGGGTACATTACCTTATTTATAGTGTACAATTTTAATATATCATTAGTTATAGTCTATAATTTTAATATATGAATAGTTATGCTTGGAAGATGAATATAGCGAACCATATTATTCTTATATCACATATTGTTAGATACATGCATTAAAACACAATAAGTTTCTTTTGCATCTAATGTAACTTTACGTTGTGGAATAATACTAAAGGGTGTAAAGTACACTTTTAAGATGTCTTTTTTAAACTACATTGTAGAGAAATATACCATCTTTGCAAGTGAAGATAGACACTGCTGATGATTTAGTCTCTGGTGAAATAGAAAAACATATTGGTTCACAGTCTGTAATGTTAAAATGTTGCAACATAGTGTGAAATACTGGCTATGATGCAAATAAAATATTTTTGTTAGTTCTTTATGCAAACTATAATGAAAGTTTAGACTTCACACTTCTAGTCATCTCTTTACTATCATCAAATATCACTACAAAGTGATAACAAGGAAATGGTTACCAACCCATTTAAAGTAGAGATGCTGATATGATTTTTGACCTTACAAATCACAACTTCAAAGCATATGAATCAAAATTTTGATACCATATTCTAAGAGAGTGTTTGAGACCATGTAGAGATTTTATTATCATTTACAAACCAATTTCTCATTGCCTTTTACTATATAGCACTCATGGTATGTCGTAGATTCTTCCCTTCACTCATCATGTAAGAAAGTTATCTTCATATTCATTTGCTCAGTCTCAATATCAAAAGATACTACAAATGATAACGAAAAATGAATTGTTGTTAGCTTCAAAACTAGAGAAATTTTTTATTATAATCAATTCCCTTAACTTGAAAATATCCATTTGTAACCAGTCTAACCTTGTAATTTTCACCAATACAATTTCAATTGAATTTCTTCTTGAAAACCAATTTGCAACCAATAGGATTCATATTGTTTGGTAGTTAAACAAAATTCCAAGTGTCATTCTTCTTTAAAGAAGCCATCTCATGATCCATGGTCAACTTCTAGGACCTGAACCATCATCCATTTTCATTGCTCCAATCATATTTTTATGCCCATAAGTGTTAGTGTTATATCTTCCACACATGCCCTATTTTACTTTTGGTAAATTGTATCCCCATTTTTTCCCCTTTAATTTGGCGTGTTCAAGTATAATTTTATTTTTCCTTCCTATTTTCATTGAGAGTATGATTTAATATAAAGTGATGGCTGATTTTTATGAGTTCCAATTTTAGATTATATGTAGGTATTTTGTGTCAATTGACATAGGAAAAATTTAAGTTTCCATTACTGTAGAATTTTTGACTTATGAAGGACTTTTGTACTTTCAAACATGAGATAACAAACTTCATATGTCCAAAATTTTCCAACAAGCCTTCCCTTAGTTAAATAGTTCATATCCTTGCAAATTTAATTTTGTTGACTCTTGATGGACTAGTAGACATTTATTGTAACTAGTTAGATTGTTGAGTACATCCATGTTGAAGTTGTCTTATTAAATCTTGATGGACAAGTAGATATTTTCTTTGTGATACTTTCCCTAGTCCTCCATTTGTTGCTCATAGGGTATTTTAAAATTCTAAGTAGATAGATAGGGTAATGAGTTTGTAATGCCCCGCCAGGAACCCTAAAGGATAGCAACACAACAAGGCAACTAAAAGGGTGCAATAATTTTTTTTTAAAGATTAAAGGAAAAATCATAACTTTGCTCAATAATTAACATAAGCGGAAGACTAACATTACATCCTAAAGGGTTGCCAACGAAGATTACTTCAAATAAAACCACATCACAATATAATCCAATCTTCCATTTAAATTAAGGAAAGCCAATAACGATAAAATAATTCATATTCATAAATTGATCTCCAAAGGATAGGCTGAAAGAATTACAACATACATACTTCCAAAGATTCATTTATACAAAATAGGAAGATAATTGAAACAATATACATCCCATGACTTAAATTACAATATTCCATAAATTACATGGCTTCCATAGAACAATAAATTACAAAGGTTACAAGTTGCTGATACAATGACCACACGGGCCTCAAGGTACAAAATCAAGAACATAAGTGCTACATGAAGCAAGAACCAAGATGCACCGGCGAAGCCAATCCTCGCGTGAAGGTAGGAACAAGATATCCGATGGGAAGTGGCACTACCACCCGACCATGTGATCCCATAATGGAACCACCCCACCGTGCTAGGAGATAGCAGACGACCCTCAAGCAAGCAAGAAAAGTACAACAGTACACATGACTTCGCAGTACACAAGTGACTCGACTCACAAAACACTAGCGACCCTAGAGAGAGAGTGTCATCACATGGCTTAACATGGTTACCCTAGGTAGGCCTCCATAGGTCCCGGCCCCCATCATGGGTTATCCTGGTAACCTCTCCCGAACCCCCGGCTCCATCTAAGCATCATGCGGACCCTACCACCCTTTCGTGAGGACAAGGTGGTAGGTTTGCCATTCCAGGCCTTCCCAAACACCTTGAGCCTATACAAGCACTCAACCGTGTACGGGGTGCATTATATTAATTAAATTAATAACTACCCACCCCCTAAACAAATTATTAGGTTATCACTTAATAGCTGACTTTCGAGGGGTTATCCTGCCATCCACTTTGGGTGCGGCCCCCGCCCGAAAGCCACTCTCTCTACTAGGTCACTAACTGGATAAGACTATCTATGAGAACTCTATGGTGGACTAACAACCATAAATTATCCAGACATAACACAGGTGGAGGACTCACAGTCACAAACCCAGAGTTGACCATAAGGGACATAACACATAAAAGCCCACTTCCTCAAGGTTTGAACATCGACACCTGACCAAGGGTAAACATTGACAACATAATGGCAGTTTTAAACATAATGCGACGACATTAAAACAACTAGACTGCAATTATAAAAACACCACAAGCAATCTTTCTTTGAGCAGTCAACATTTAAATCAAATTAAACAAATGTATACAAGCTATTATAAAATAATTCCAAAATAACATCTATTTGACGAATACAATCATCATACGATTATTTTATAATACTTGAATAACAAACACTAATATTAAATTTAATCCGACTTTCCTTAATTCCAACATTACTACTAACCTCTAAATCATTTTATTTATTTTCACGATACCAGGCAAATATCCTCATTACTAAAATCGAAAAAAAATTATTAAAGAATCTCAACATCATTACAACTACAATTAACATATTATTATTATTTAATATTAAATAATAACATATTGTTATTATTGTTAAAATAACAATATATTATTACTTAATACTAAACACAAAATAACGCTTATTGAATTTATTAAAAACCACTAACATATAATATTATTATTTAATATTAAATGATAACATATTATTATTTTTATTAAAATAACAATATTTTATCACGTAATATTAAACATAAAATAACACTAACGATTTATCTAAGCCACTAACATAACATAATATCATTTTCGTTTTTTTTTAAAACTAAAAAAAAATGTAAAAAAAAAACAAAGTTTAAACCACAATGTGGGGCCCCCACGCACCCACTGCAGCATGCGCTGCTTTTTCCCAAACTGGGAAATGCAGCGAGCTGCATCCTCAGTTTGGGGAAAGCAGCGCTGCTGCTACCCCACGCTGGGAGTTTGCAGCGAACGCAGGGAAAGGGAAGGGGGGGGTGCGTGGCTGGGTCGAGCCCAGCTCCCCGCCACCGCCCCCAAAGAATTTGATTTCACATTTAATCAATTTAATTTTATTTAAATTAACAATTTAAAACTTGTTTCAAATAAAAACGACAGAGGCTTAAAAAAAACAAAAACTCAAGACACAGACAGAGGTGAAAACCTCTGTCAAACAAAATTAAAAATTAATCTCCCAGCCATCGTATTTTATCAAACATACAAACCAAAAAAAAAAACAAATTAAAAGGAGTCACTGGTAATGCCAATTTTACCAGCAATAACCAATCTTCTGAGACAAAACAGGGGCATTAAACTTTCATCCAAATCAACCCAGTTCACTCTAAAATTCAAATTAAATGGGAATAGAAATTATCTCTAACCTCCAATTGAATTTCTTGGCTCCCAACAAGCATGAACAAGGGAAAAATTAACTCATACCTATCATTTTAAACTGGAAATTACTAGGGAGAGGTATTTTATGAATGCTTGGCAAAATTTTGCCAGCATAACACTACCAAAACCCATCAAAATTCCTAATTACAAACAGCATGATAAACCAAGAAATTTCTTGCATAAGCAAAGATGAAACAATACCAATTTAGTTAAGAAACTACATGGAGAGAAATTAAGTTTGAATTTGATAACAAATTGGTAGAATTCTTCTTCCACAACCCATGACAAACAAATACCCAACACCCAAAATTCACAATTCAAGATTTTAAACAAATAACAGAAAATGGAAAGAAAGCAAGGATTTTTTTGTTGCAATAAGCAAGGATTCAACCAACCTCTATGATTTCCAAGCAGGAATGGTATGCTTCAGCAGGAATCCCAGCTAGTTCACACCCAAATCCACCCTTCAAGCAAATTTTCCAAAATTCCTTTCTCCTCCTCCAAAATAAGCATAACCCCCAAAATCTCCTCCAAAATGATTTAGTAAGAAAATCTCTTTAACCTAATTTTCTAGGTTGCCAAAATTTCTATATTAAAAAAAACATTAAAATCCCCCATTTGACTTTCTTTTCTTTTTCTATTTTTCTTTTTCATATTTCTCAAAACAAATAAATGAAAAATTCCCTCTTTTTGAAAATTACATTTTCATAAGTAGCAATTAAATCAATTTTTCTACTAAATAGGAAAACAATGAGTTAACTTTATTTGCATATATAAAAAAACAATTAACTAATCTATTCTATTTCTTCGTTGGATCTAAACACGATTACTTTGCCAATATAAGCAACTGAAAATTAAAATCTAATAAACTAATCAATTACGCTTGATTCAAGACATAAGGCATAATAAGGAATGAATCGCTCAAGTCAACAATAATGACAACTTAAACTTTAAATAATTAACCGAACCACCAAGGCACGCAAATCGAGGAAAAGTAAAAAGACTCGAAATTCAAACAAAAGGGATGAACGGCCGACTGACGGCACTCACAATAATAGACTGAGGTAAGGACTAGGGTCAAAAGCTATCTCCTCCACTCCCATCGGACATATAAGGCACGCTCAGACCTGTGAAGCCAGGTGGAGACGATACCCCGTACCTACCCGATACTTGTACCTGCAATATCCTGCATCACCGAAGCACACATACATGCATATAGATATAGAATACATGGCACGCACACCGATGAAGGAGAATCGCGACGTTCCCTATCTCATCGAAACGAGTGAAGGAAAATCGTCCCCTTGCATCCAATACAATAGCAAACACGCAACATATATATGACACTTCGCCTAGATAAAGTAAGATGTCAGTACGAGCAATAATCCATGAAATACTAGAAATCACCAATACTGAAATACTGAAGATAACTCATGCATCCAATATCCAGATAGACATGAAATAATATCAAATACGTCTGCAAAATGACGAGCAATAAAGTGCCAACTGAATAGTAAACTGCAACACAAAGATAGTCTAATAAGTCCGATCAAAACGGGGTACTACAGAGTTCTTGATGCACAACTAGACTCCCAACTTGTCCCCAATTATCCCAATATTTGGTTTGTAAGTTTTTCTAAGGTTGATTATTTGTTTTAGTTTTCTTGTAAGGTAATTTTTCTTAGATCTCAATATATATCCAAACATTTGATATCATGTAATTTTCACTTAATTTGTAATCAACTCACACAAAATCTTTATACCCGTCGTAATGTGGTTTGTGTCCTTTTTTGTAGGATTATGGAGTTTTAAATAATTAGTTCCATTTTTTAAAGCTCTTGATGGAATTTACTTCTTAAAATCATTAAAAACACATTAAGGTAATAAAATAGTTTTTTGGGTGAAAGCATAGAATGTGGTATTCTAACTAGGAAGTGGAACGAGTTATTTCAATGCTTGATAGATAGTCTTTCATGAAACTTCTATATCATTTCTCCACACATTGTTGAAACTATAAAATGTGTCAAAATATAAAAAATTTGGGGAATTAGAAAGATAAGTCGGAATACTTCTATTTTTAATAGAATCCTGATGGTCGCTTCTCTATCAAATTCCCACAAGAGAAATTTTCATCATAAAATTCAAAATTTTAGACTTTTGATTAAGAAATAAAACTTCTCACCTCATGGCTAACTTCTAAAAGTCCTTAGGATTTTTGCACTAAATTAATAAAGATAAAATTTATATAATGGAAACGTATTGAGATTTTTGAGATTTTAATGGATTAAAAAAGTTATTATTCAAAAGTCTCGACCTCCTAGCCTATTGATTTTTCCTATGAAATTTTTTCAAGCATGAATTTTGATTGATATTGGGTGTCAAACATGCAAAGTTTCCTTCCCCTACTTGCTTTGAGTATCTGTTAGGAATGATCTCCAAACACCAACTTCCAATCATTTTCACTATGTTATCTTTTTAAGTCATTCTTTTGCTCATTATTTTGACCATATTTCTTATGGCATAATTTCCTTGATATCTCTAATCCCTAATTTCTATCATTTAGGTCTTATACCCCTTTTTGGAATTGGAGGTCTTGTGGCCATTTTTTTTCTTTAGAAGATGAGTTATGGAGTATACTCAACTATTGACCTCTAGATAAATCTCACACAATTTGAAATTGAACAAGTGAAAGTTATAATATTTTGCTTGACTATTAGACATACCTTTTCCAAATTCGTTAAAGTTTGACACCTTATTGGATTTCTAAATATGGTTATAGTTGAAAATTTTGCTAAGAAATATCAACTTTTAAATTGAACCTAAGATGCACTCCTAAATTATAGGGAATCTAATCTCAACTCAAGTATGCCAAGTAATACTCATAAAATACCTATCATCAAGATAGGACTTACCAATATCAAAATCCTCATTATTAGGAAAGAAATATTTATGTGGAGTGATGCAGAAAGAGGCACTAGATTTGGTTATATATGGATCCTCACATGCCTGTGTGGCATGGGTTGCAATAATTGCATTTAAATCATCCTAAAAAGATTTAAAATCTGATTCATCATCGAGTTCATTATTTTATTTCTTCTTATCCTTGTAGTCATTTATGTTTCCTTTCTTATCACGTTTTATAAATTTTACTTTGTAATTACTAAGATAATTGAATCTCCTTCAAGACTTGGTCTTCCCCTTGTCCTTTTTCTTGTTCTTCTTTTCTTTTTTCTTTCATTTTCTACATGTAACTCATGCTTCATTAGATGATTGAAATATATTACATCTCATGTCCTTCAAGAAAAGAGATGTTTGTACCTCATCAAGCATAAAATTTTAAGTATTTCTTCCAATGACCATCACTATATGGTCCCATGAGTTTGGAAAAGAACGTAAGACTTGAACATGCTAACAAATAGTAATTGGCCTATATTGCATGTCCATAAAAAGAAGGACATATTGGGGGTCTAAAGTGGCCACCTTTTTTCTAAAATAACTATTTTTTAAAACTTGGATGAGAAATTGAAGATACATGCACTCAAAATTTGAAGATATTTTGAGATTTTAACATATATATGCCCTTCACATTATTATTGAAAAGTATGCAGTTGCATTTGAAGAGACCATTAACTACTCCTATTTTACTTATCTATACATTGTTAAGGAATTAGATTTAACCAAGGGGCTCACAAGCAAATATTTCTTTAGTGGGAAGTAGAAGTTGAATAATAGACTATGACAAGGTTGCCTTTACATGCAAAATATATTATCTAATTGTGCATCAATCTTCCATATGCTATAAAATTATTATTTTATATTTGGACAAATAATCAACAAGAGAAAATACCTCTTAGGAGATAGGCAAATTGAGTTTCATCACTTTGTGTTTTCTCTAGGTGATACGATTAATATTCTCCATGAAATACATCCCAATATTGTTACTTCTTTCTATCTAGTTCTAGTTGACCCTCTAATTGACTCCCTACATAAGAAGATTTTTGAGATGATGGTTTTATCTACGGTATAATGTCAAAGGTTTGGAATTAATTTCAAGATGTATACATTCCTATAGGTAAACCAAGAATGTCCTTGAGGTGGAGCCTCCTGGGGGGGATAAAATGCATAAGAGTGTCGCTAGGGCTAAATCACACATTTCTTCACCTCTAGATTAGGAATAGAAAAATTTAAGAAAGAGAAAGGTGCCTCCTTAGAGTAAGGTGAAGCATTAGACATACATAAGATCATCTAAGAAAGGAAAAAATGAGAATTCTTTATTAGAGTTAGTGATTGAATTTTATTTTTGAACAACAATACTTATAGGGTTGATGCCAAAAGAAATGTTTACTTTTTTTTTCTTTTTTCTTTTTTTTTAATTTTATTTAATAGGAGTGCACTCCACATCCACAATTTATGTCCCAAACAAATTTAGAAAAGGTGGAAAAACTAAAATATAAATATTAAGTTCTAAATAATAAATATTTTAGTGAAATTAGAGGAATTTATATGTATTTAAAAATGAGAAATTTTATCCTTATATTTTACATATATAGTCATTAATACTAGTTTTATGTATATATTATTGCTCAATATGTTATTTGGATCATTTTGGTGTTATTTTTATTAAAAAAAATGTCACTTCCAATCACAAAATGTTCTTTCAACATGTAAAAATGTAAAGTTTTATTCTCTATGTCATTCAAGTTGTTAAATTGAATTCTAGTCCTTCATTTTCAACACCCCGATTTATCATTCTACTTAGACATCATTACTCAATAATCAAATAATGAAAAACAATTTTTACACTATATCTCTATCAAAATGTACTAAATAATTGTCCTCCTTTTATTGACCCAAAATCATCTTTAATTGATCCAAAATCATCTTTAACCCTTTAATCGACTAATATCAAAGAACAACCTTTTGACACATTTATTGATTCTTGTTACACCAAACCCATTTTCACTCCATTTTCCTTATAACAACTTGCCAGAGAGCATTGCCATTGTTGACTTAGTAATGTCATGGATTGTATGGTTTGAATCACATCTCTCACTACCATAAAATTCCAGTCATTGATGCTTACACTTGGAGAAAGTGGAAGAGAAAATCCAAGTAGGAGGAGAATTGTCTGTAAAGGATGACTTAGGAAAGGTAGTGCGTCCAATTTGCAGAGCCGATTGAGTCATTTATGTTGGATTGGAACATCAAGGAAGTGATTCCGTGAAATTCATTATCATCACAATGGTCCAGATGGAGAGGACTCTGCTACTTCAGGAATTTGCATTAGAGGTAATTCAACAATTTCTTGTGTAGTAATTCAATGAACATTGGTTATGAGTTTCATTTTTTGTAACTCATTTATTAGGCTACATAATTACGTTGTTTACGGCCACCCTTAAATCACACACACTAAGCATTGACGTGCACATGGGGCCCGCTGAACCTGTTCCTTTCCCATCAATATCCATTCGTTAAACATTTGCCGTTAGAGTCAGCGGTTAGTTGGAGTTAGTAGCACAACTACATAAACAATATCAAATTTAAATTCAATGTCCCGCGCTGGAGATACGGGATGAGCTTTATCATTTCCAAAAATTATTAATAAAACGCGGGGTAAAGTTTTAATTTCAAACTTGAATCTGGGAGGGATAAGTTTTTATTCCAACTAAAAGTTTATTATATAAAATTTGTTATATAAATATTTCATGTTAATAATTTATTTAGTTTAAATATATAAATTAAATTTGAAAATGTATTTGATATAGTAATAAAAAATTAAAAGTAAATATATATTTTGGAAATGAACAAGAGAATATTGAAAGAAAATATATAATAAATTATCTTTATTGAATATTTGAAAAAATATTTGAGACAAATTAAGTATAATAATTATGTTGTAGAAATTTTATGATTGTATATGAATTTGGATCAAATCTACATTAGTGGTTTTGATGTTCACATCTACAATTTTACCTTGAATCTATGATTTTAACTTTTTTATGATTTTCAAATCTTTAATTGTGAAATACCTCCCATAATCTTTTTTATAATATTTTAAATTAATAAAATATCCAAACATTTTAGATATATATATCTTTCAACCTTTTTTTCATATTATAACTATTTGAATGGATATTTCTCAAGAGTTTTGACATGGATACACTGATGTAATAAAAATATATTTAAACATCACTTACACTATCGAAATAAAGTATATAATATTTACATGAATATTTACATATATTCCAATTTTTATGGATATGTAACACAAATATATTTAAGTCATTTTGGGGATAGTTATACATTCATTTTCATATATGTTTATATTAATTCAATACAAATCATTTCAAATTATTTTGACATACATAAATATATAGATTAATGTAATAAGTTTAAACCACTTTTTGGTCATAAAGTGATGCCTTTCTTCTTTAATTTTTAATTTTTTAATTTTGTCTTATCTATCAAGTGATATAAGACTAAAAATAAAAGCCTCAAATTCACAAGCATTAAAAAAATATACCTAACTATATTTTAATCTTGGAAAACAAAAAAAATATCTTCATGCACCTCAAATTAAAATAGATCAAACTTAAGTATATCTTAATACTAAAGTGCATTATGTTGATCTTCAAATTTTACTTAATCTTTGTATCCCACTTAACTCCACACATTCATTGAATTCTCAAATAAAAGATTCATGCATAAGTGAAACTAGGTCCTCATTAGTAATTTCTAGCATGATCCACTCTAATTTTATATTTCTCAAAATTTTCATCAAAATAGGCTTCTAATGTCATGCATAAGTTTACCACACTTTGATAAGTGGCTCTAAGATTCTTAACAATATAGGGCATTAAAATTGTCTTGTGTTGGTTTTAGGTATGATAAGAACTTTAGTTTGTCAAAAAAGTCAATCATATGGTGAATCTTTGTTCAAGCCAAAATTCTATGCCAAATCTTATAAAGTCATTTAGCTTGACAAGATTAACTACATATAATATATCTAGAGATAATAATGTGTGCATGATCTAAACTCAACTTTAAGAAGATTTTGTATCTCTTGTTTGACTAGCATAACTACCTTGGAATGTATTTTCCAATTCTCTTGCTTATTATGTTCACGAGAGTTTCACTGGCTAAGCAATATTATATCATGTTCGTTTAATTGGGGGGTTTAATATCCCAAAAATTGAAAGCAATATATTGCCTATCTGGTGAAAATAGGGGGTTTTTAATTCAAGCTATGAAAAAATACAATGTTTGGTGAATATAGGGGAATTCTTAATTGAGGTTGTGTATTGGGAAGGGGTGACAAAAAAGATGTTTAGGGCAATATTTTTTTTAAATAGGGGGATTCTTTAGTATGTCATGAATGCACATAATAGAACCCAGGTTCACTAAGTGAAGTCCCCTTGATTATGTTTGCCCATAGGGTCTAAAAATAATATTACATGATAAATACTAAGAATTTCTTCACATGACCACAACTTGGAATTTATCAAAATAAATACCAAGCATGTTCTTATATAAGCACCCAGATAAATTACTAAGTTCATGTGAGGCTTTAATTTGAATTTTGAAATTTTGTCAGGATTAAAAATATAACAATTGTAAAATATATCTTTGTCATTTAATACTTTGAAATGTAAAAAAATTCACCAATTAAAAGAGTACCCTTATCATCAATAAATACTCTCATTATTATAACAATCTTAGATATCTTGCATATGTTTATATTCATGAAGTGTAGGAATAGTTCCCTTAGAGTAAGAAAATATATTTAATGCAAATAATAATCCTTCATCGTGATAAGATAATGTAACACTAATATACAAATCTATATAATCTATTAAAGATTCATCATTATAAAGTGTATCTACTTGAGGATTGTTATGTGCTAAAGATATATTGATTATATGTATAATGATTTAGGGAAGTGAATGTTCCTCCATAAGTGAAGATATTAGTGTTTAATTTTATGCAAAACTTTTAATGGTTTGATCACATTTGAAGGAAGGTAATTCAAGTCTTACATTTCACAATATTGTTTTAATTATATATAATTTTAATTATACTTATTTATTTTTCTTTGTATCCATATTTGTATAAGATTATAAATCTCAAGTGTCGTATCACTTCTGTAGAAATAAAGAGGGAAGTACAAATTTTTCTTCAACAATATGATTATTTTTTAATTTCATATTTCATATGCAACCATCTCTATTAGGTTATTTGACATATTTATCAAGTTTTAATTTTGGTCTTTAGACTAATGAATGTGAATTTGACTAATGATAAGTGAATTTCATATTGTCCATACCCTCTCTACCCCATAATACTCAAGAGTAGACACCCAAGTGAAGTAAAAAAATAAACTACTTATAAATTATCCATAAATCTTGTGGAATAAAAAGTATAAATTGCGAAAAAAAGGCTACCTACAATATTATGATCCTATCAAACAACATTTAAGGTAACTAATGGATATACCCCTTTACTACTAACATACAATCAAGAGGCACGGTACTTATGGTATATATGGTTCCCAATTTAAGGATCACTATAGAAAATAGATTGACCAATAATGAAAGTCTTAAAGGATGACTCCTTCACTTGAATTTCAATCCCAAGCAATTCGTATTAATATTGAACAGTTGTAACAAAATTAAAATGTGTAAGTTTAAAGTCATTTGACTAGGACCATTCAAAATTAGAGAAATATTAGCAAACAAATCTATAAGGATAAAAAATTTAGATGGAACTTTAATAAAGGATGTTTCAAATGATTCAAAACCCAAAAAAGTGATACAAAAATCCTTGGTAGCCATTAGAACACACTCAGGTATTGGGTCCTCTCCCCCACAATCTACCCCTCCTATCCTCGCCATATATTTTATGTTTAATTTTTATTTTTTATTTTTTTATAGTAAGACATTATCATAATGATTTAGCTATGATTATAATGATTTAGCAAACGAATTATTCTGTGACATAGCAGTTCAAGAAGTTTAACAACTACAAGCAAACATCGTGTCTAGAAAAGGGGAAAAGATAGTTTCACACAATGAAGTAATGGGTATCTCTTCTGTGCACAGTCCAAAATACTAAAAATAGTTATAGACAATATCATTAAAAAAAATAATGCTATGAATCTCTTGCCGTAAGCATACACTGTAAACCCACAAAATTATAACTTTTCACCTTACTGCTACAGAAGTATAAAATCATATAGAATACACAACTAAAGACAAAATAATGAGATTAGTCATGGAAGAGGACATCAAAACTCGAGAGAGAATGGGCAACTTGCATATAATGGAGCAAGAGAGGAAACTGAATCCTAAACTAGGAATAATATCTCTGATCTATTAATGGAGCTGACGGAAGAAGAGATGTGGTTGCTTGAGTATGTTACAAACTTGACCAAATGATGCATGGAGTTTTAGATATGAATTAAAAAGAATTGAATCCAATCGTTATTATTGACAATATGATGGTGTGATTGTGACCGCTGTCATCCCTTCGATGACTAGCTATTGCTTTTCCACGCGGTGGTCGTTGTTTGTACTACAGATGACAAACAAGAAATGGGACGCGTCTATTCCGGTTTCAAAAAAAGACAATATGGATTGACTAACACGTGTGTTAGTTGTGCGTTTTACATCATCGATTTTACAATTAACAACCGAGATTGACTAACATGTCACTAACACGCTGTACGAAAGGTCTATTTTGGAGCTAGAATAGCCGCGGCTCAAGAAATGAGTCTTCACTATCGTTTTTAAATTTACATTTACAAATGTTATAATTTTTTTTGACATTTACAAATGATTCAAAAATAATTTTAAATTAGATGTCTAATTAATATAGAAAAAAATAAATTAAAAGTAACAACTCTTGAGAAAGTTTTTATTGTTAAAAGATTTTTTTTTTAAATTCTAAAAAGACATTTTAAAAGTTTACTTAATAGTTAATAGTTCTAAATTACTATTAATTGACTTTAGAAAAATATTTAAGATTAAATAAAATAAATTAGAAGTCAATCTATTTGAAAAAAAAACTTTATTATTGGGTGTGTGTACCAAGTGTTGGCAATATGGAAGAATTGATTATGTGTTGCATTGATATTTGTCATTGATGTCAACACTAGCTTCTTTGGTTGTCTACCGGGTTCCGGTAGAGTGGTTGGTCTTTGATGACGATTAGGAGATTTGTCTCCTATTTGTTCTGATTGGTGGAATTGGTTTGGTTTGGTTTGGTCATTCATGTTATTCAAATGCGTGTCACATTCAATTGGTTTGAGATTTGGTGATCCAGAAGCTATCATATGTTCTAGTAAGCCTTTTGGTTACCGGTAAGGGTTCTACTGGCAGAGCTTCGTAGAAGATCTTTTGATGGATTCGATAAGTGGTGTTGGTGCAGCTTTAGAAGGTTCTCAGGATGCTGATGGTTATTGTGTTCATGTTCCAGTTGATTTGTTGTATTTCATTTGGTTTATGACGACCTATTTTAGGTCCAGTCTTATTCTACTAGGTTATTGATCGGTTTATGTAACATGTTGGTGGATGCTCCCAATGCGTTACCAGTTGGATTTATTGTTTGGTTAATGTTGTTTCAGTCTTAAGCCGACTTGGTTTATCATTGGTTTGCGGGTTTATATAATGAATTTATTGTATTATCTTTTGGGTGGCCAACCTAATTGTTTAGGTCCCGGGTTAGTATATATATGATGTAAGATCTCTTTGTAGATCGTGGCATGTGGGTTATGGGATTATCTGTGTGTGAATAAAGTTGTAATCATATGCAATGGTTTTGGTCGATGATAGGTGATCGAATTGGGTTTGTGTAAGAGGTTTAAGACCTCTGGCATTGAGCTTAACCAAAATTGTACTTAGGCATAGGAGATGCTATTCTTGCAGTTCATTCTTATTTTCATATTGTAGTTTGGATAACTTTTGTAGTCAGTGAGGCTCCTTTTGTGATGGGCAGTGCACTCTAGGTTGTTGGTCTACCTGCATGTGCAGGCCCCTTATTGTAATCACATACTTACTGCAGAAGTATCATCTAACTATGGGTAGGCTTCCCACCATGTTTTTTCCCTTTACCGGGTTTTCCACGTACAAATCTTGCTGTTATGTGTTGTGGATGCATGGTAATTGGTTTATGGTTTATGTTTGTGCTTAATTGATATATCTGCTATTTCAGTATCTGGTTTATGCATTCCGACAAAAGGTTTTGTGTGCTTAAAGTTTCATAATTTGTTAACAACTGATTCACCCCCGCTCTCAGTTGTTCAACGATTATCCTAACACCAAGATGGTATGCAAAAAAGTGGACACCCCCCCCAAAAAAGTTGGAAAAAAATAAAACGCGCATGGGGTATTTGAAATTTGAAAAACCCTGTACGCGTTTTGGCTTGTTTTTTCGAGCCTAAATGAAGCAAAACTGTGTATGGGGTTTTTCTTATACTAAACGCGTATGCAATTTACTTTTCAAAACCCCGTACGCATTTTTCTCTCAATAAATTTTTTTTGACTGCGGCCGCTGGGTCATTTTCACTTGTGGCCACAAGTGAAACACTTTAAGGGTTTCAAGAAACACAATACGTGAACAAAGTTTTTAAAAATCAAACAAACACACAATGGAAAGATGTATGAGATCAAATTTTTGCATCTATTGTATGCATTTGATAAATCATATTCGCAATTAGAATGTAAATTCATCATTTTTTTTTTGTTATGAATGCATATCAGATTCAAAAAATAATGCTCCCTAGCAAGACACACCTCTTGAAAACTTAGGGCAAAACCTACAAGAGAACCCATAGGAGAACCCTCAAGATACAAACCCTCCAGCTCCTCTAGTAGACTATTCACAAGCTACACAAGAGGATTTGATAAAACAGTTAACACAAAACACTGCCAAAATAACTTGACTGGTGAATAGACTGAAGGCATCTGAGCATGAGCATCATACAACCCTAGCCACAACCCTAGAATCATTGGCTAGTAGTGCCAATGAAGTTTCTAGTCAAATTACAAAATGGGGAAGTTGTACGGATCGATATTGTGCTTTTTATGCTAGTGGGTTGTCATATAATGAAGTGAAAAAAAAACATAAGTAAAGCACAAATATGTGCTCTTTTTATTGATTCCCAAAATGGGTTAGACCTTACCTCTTAATTCAAAGAGGTTTCCTATACATTGGTGTAGCTATTTGTAGATGAAAAATGCTTTTTGGGATAGGTGGTGGATGGTCTTTGACCAACCACCTTGTAATAATTTTGAGGTTCCATTCTATTTTTTGAGGAAACTATATTGCGAGTTTATCCTCACTGAGCGGCCGAACTATTTTGATATGAGAGAGTTCCAGGTTAGAGGTGGACGCTCTACCCAAGATAGACCTGAAGCTTGAAGGGTACTAAACCCTCAAAATTGCATCCCCCTAGCACCAAAACTTGTGGTCCATGTCATGATCCCAGTAGCCCTGAAAGAGTCGATGGAGATACAAACTCTTCAGGAGGTGACTACATTGACCAATGTCATCATTCAACATGGCACATAGTTATCACACCCTCTTGGCTCAGATGATCATCTAGTAGTTGAGCCATTTGGCCTTAGTAAGCCCATTCAACACGTGTGTCCCAGTTGTTCAGGTATATGCTTTGGGATGGATGTCGAGGCCAGTGTAGATAGTTCTACGTCCCATCTATGTACAATTTGTGGGAGTAGATGTCAGACTACCACTATAGAGGATGTGGCACCGATTGATGATTTGATGGATATGGTGTTTGGTGGTCACACCCAGACACATTTTATTTAATAATCACTTAAAACTTGTAAATGTAAATGAATTTTTATTTATAGAGCAATTTATATTGATAGAAACAATATTCATTTCAGGATGCAACAACGGATGTTAATACACCATATGATATTCCTCTCGCAGTTGTTGCAGCTGCAGCTTCGACGCTTGAGCTATAAATTTTGTAACATGTTAAAATAGAATAGTACCTTGAATTCATTTTATTTTTTTATAAGATATAATAACTCTCTTTAATGTATATTTATTTTGCGTTTTATAGGCATTGTCAACGGATCAAATGTCCCAGATTGATAATGTCACGATTTCGGCCATCAATTTTGGCCTAGAAAGCTATGCAATATCATATTTTGCACACATCTTTTTATGTATTCTTTTGATTGAATATGAAAGTCATTTAAATTTTGATTTATTATATTATATTTAATATCATCTACTGATATCTCTTGTGTTAATTTTGAAACTATCTTAGTTGGAACTTGTAGGTTGATTAGTCTTTTTTGTCTCTTTTATATACAGTGACAATTAGGATTTGTAGAACTGATGAATGAACTTTATATGCTAGAGAATCAAGAGGGGGAAGAGGTATGTATCTCTACTTTATTTTCCTGATTTGATGATCATATGTGTAACTAGGAATTTAGAATAACATATCAAAGCCTAGATTTATGCAACCACAAAACATAACAATCTAAGAAATTGATCCTAATTCATTCAATAAAGAGAATGAAAGTGAGATTCAAAACAAATGCAAACCCAAGGCACATGAATCTCCTTCATAGCTCCTCCATTGTTTCTCTTTTTCCTCCAAATGTGTTGTGGCTATCACCTACAAAATGCGAGTGTGATAGAAGCAAGATGATCACAAAATTGCCAATGTGAGGATACTTGAGATGTGGTTGTTAATCAATGAGAAAATGGCTCAATTTATAGACAAATTGAGATTGACTGGATGGTTACGATTGATTTGAGATTGAAAGTAATCAATGGATGAGATTAAATGGGAGGACATGTTAAGTGATGATAAAAAGGAAATTGCATTTCCAATGAAAAAGAGAATTGAAAATAAATATTGGAAATATTTATTTTCAACAAAATATGCCAAAATGAAAAAGGGATGAGTGAAAATGATTATTGGAAATATTCAATTTCAAAAAATTATGCCATTTGAGAGTGGAGGAAAGGAGTAGTGATGAATAAGTTAAATTAAGAGTTAAAGGGAGATAGAAATTAGCAAGTGGAAGAAATAAGTGGTGATGAAAATTGGAAGGTGGAAGAGATAAGTGAAAGGAGATGGAAGAGTTAAAGGGATCTAGAGAAATTAGAAAGTGGGAGAGTTAAGTGGGGTCATAAATAAATAAATGAAATTCATTTGTTTTACCCACACCTGGTAATTAAATAAATGAAAAATTTATTTAATTAGAATAATTGGAGAAATTGATTAAGTAGTTAAAATAATTAATTAATCATGGAAGAATAATTAGCTTAGAATAAAGGAATTAAATAATTGAGTGAATTATTTAATCAAAGAGGAATAGTTAGGATAAAGGGATAAATAATTGAAGAATTATTAAACCCTAGATAAGAAAAGGGATAAATAATTAAAGAATTATTAAACCCAAAGTAAAATGAAGAATGAATTAGGTCAAACTAGGACATGATGGGATTGACATGGTTAAGAACGATGATAATGAACATGATCTGTTAGGCCCAATATAGAAAGCTAATGTATTGAGAGGGGAGGGGTGAATCAGTTCTCCAAAACTTTTCTTATGTAATAACCTTACTGTTATGCATAAACAGAATAGTGCAGTAACATAAAACAAAACTATAATCAACAGATAACATTCATACATGATTCACTCCATAACACATATATTTTGGTCACGCAGAAACTCTTGGTTAGAGAGAAAAATTGCGGTGGGGATGGCACCCACAACTTCACTACTGCAATAATAAAGAATGCTCGGTTAGAGCTACATTTAGCTATTTCTGATAGCTTACCCTGTTAGGAGTATTAAGATCAGTTAGATCTACCTTACTAAAGGATTTATACAACACTATATAAGTGTAGCACTTGGTTAAAGGATTTACAATTTATAGACTTGGTTAGAGTCTTTTACCCTGTTAAAGGTTTCTCTTACAACTTCAAAATATTACAATATAATCATTACAAATATCGGCAACTTTACATCTGAAATGCTAAAGCAGATTCTATGTGCTCTGAATAAGATTACCTAGCTTGTAGCATACCTCAGTAACCCATAATGAAACTCGGTAAACCCTTCTGTTTACTTTGTTCTTTGACTGTTCACTGATAACCTTCTCAGTGACCTCTTTGTGTCTCTGTAATAGTCTTCCTTCATGCATACACATTGCTATCTCATTGCATCTCTTATCATATCATATCGTGTCATATGTCTAACCCTAGAATCATGCTGTATATATAGATCTCTTATAGCGGTGATCTGATTTATTACTTCGATCTTACAAAAAGATTCTTCGATTAAACAAAATATCTCATAGGCTAGATTGATCTTGTAATCATACACAATCTCCTAGTGCAATTTCCAACAACAAAACGGTTAGATGTGCCTCGATCTTGTAACATGTTTTCATGTGCATGTCCAAGTTCAATGTATCTAGTAAGACGTTTTACTTGGTGAATATCAACTCGGTGAGTTAATTATACCATTGGTAGCCATGAACCTTTACTCGATAAACAACTCAGTGAATACTGTGTTCTGTGACTGCTTTCTTCAGTAACTGACTAGACTGTCCATACCAACTTCTCTGTGTGTACCGACTGCATGATTCGGTAATACTAACCGACTAGAATATAGTATGACTTTGGATATGAAACTAATGGCAATTTGATAAGTAGTAACAATCTCCCCTTTTGACATTAGTTGAGATGTTTGACAAAAACTACTTACAAAGTCATAACTAAAAAAATATATACTTGACAAAATGACTATACTTGACAATATGTACAATAGTCAATAGTATATGCAGATATACTCCCCTTATCATTATCCTGTACATAACTCTAAATTTGCATGTTCAGTTCGGTTCTGTACTGTACTTGTGTACTCTGAATGCTCTGTATATTCTGCTCGGTAGACTCCCCTTGTATATAATACTCAAAATTGTGTTATCAAAATTGTACTAGTCTCCAAGTGTAGAATTACTCCCCCTTTGCTGGGCATTCCTCTCCTATGTAGTAACATAAAAGTACTCCCCCTTTTTGACAAACATTAAAAACTTAATTTGCATCCGGAGGCGGTAACTGATCAAAAATAGTTTTATACTTGGTCTGGGCGTCAGTGAGGGCAACTGAGAGTGAGTCCTTGAGACTTTCCATTAATGAGTTATGTGCTTGAATATCAGATAAGAGTGATATCAAGCCATCAAGAGTGCTTCCCTCTTGGGTAGTTGATAAGCTTGTAGCTCGGTTAAGCTGCTCTTGGACTAATGAGAGATGAGGAAGGAATAATGTTTGAAGGGTCATTATATCCATCCTAATTTTATGCTCTTCATTCCTTAGTTCTAACTGTTGAGCCATGAGTTGTTGTAGCTTTTTGAAAAAGGTCTGAATTGAATTAGGCTCAGCGGTCAACTTGGAGGAGAGATCGGTGATCTCTTTCTCAATTGCATTAGTTTTATTTTTGATGTCTTTAATAAATAAAGAAAATGTACACAATTTCTTGAATAAATAAAGAATGTGCTTGAGTTGAGGGGTCAACTCAGCAATGAATTTGACAAGTTTTACCTTGCCAACAACAATTGATTTTTGGACTTCCTCTATCATTTTTGTTGTGAGCTCTTTATCCTTGAGCTTGCTTAGGTATTCGGAAGCATCAACTCCAGATGTTTCAATCTGATTAAGGAGTTCATCCAACTGAATATGGATGGCTACATCAGTTGACACTGTTGCTGATGGTAGCATTTCTGTGAGTAGTGTTCTAACCTTTTGAAGTACCTTGTTCTTTTTCTGTATTGCCAGTTGTTTCTCCTGTTCGGCCTTTGCTTGGCAAATTTCACTGAATTCAGTGAGTGCTTTCCCTTTTAATTTGGAGATGTCGACATTGGGCAACACGATCAGTTTAGATAAGTCAAATTTAAAACCATGATTTCTCACCTTTTTCTCTTTTCCTTTTGTTTGGAACACTAAGACAAGTGCTTTTGAGGCTTGCTGTCCCTCGGTAGGTTGCTCGGTAGATGCAACACTTTGCACTGTTCCTGTAGCAGTTGCAGTGTCTTTGGATGGCTCGGTGCTAGGGGTCTCTGCTGTAATATTTGTTGTGCTTGTCTGTCCCTGAGACGATTGATCTTTTGTTGTGTCTGCTGCAGCTTCAGACTTGTTACCTATATCTTTTGCAGCTTCAGATTTGTTACCTTCAGTAACTTGTTCGGTGTCCTTGGGGGCTTCGGTTGGTACTGTTGGCTTCATCGGCGGATAAGGCTGAACTTGTTCTAAAACCGATTCACTAGACACAAGTTTTGCATAAGTGGTGCCTTCAATCATTTCTTGCTCCGATGTGGCTTCATCCATTACATCTTCATCAATTTGTATTGTGTCAACCGGGTCTGGACCTTGCTCGGTGACATCTGGATCTTGCTCGGTGACATCAACAATTTCAATTTGAGATTGTTCACCGACATCCTTTTGTTTGAAGATCTCCTGCCATTTGGCCTTAGTCTCATTCTCCACATCAATATATAGCCCATTCATCAATTTTAAGGCTCTCTGTTTCACAAGAAATTTTGAATTGTATGTGGACAAATGCTCCTTGATTTCAACTATGGACATGTCAGGAAATTAGCGGACAAGACTTCTTTCTCTTATTTTTCTCTCTGAATCCATTGCATATTTCCATCTATTATCAATATGTGAGTAGAGTTCACTTGGAAGTGACTTTGCTAGTTCCAATGGTGCTAATCGAAACTTCAGAAGTGTACATATGATAGCTTCTTCAATCTATCATTTCTCATCATTGTTCCTAGACTCATACTTAACATATCTGAATCCTGCAAATCCACCGTATTCCTTGAGATTGGCACAAAAGTTTTCAACATTGTGAATGTTTGCCTTTTTGCTCTTCACAATCTGGAATTTGTTAGCATCATCAGACTCTGTATCACTCGACTCTTTTGCCAAAATGAGTCTCTGAGTAGATTTCTTGTAAGTCTTTGTTACCTTAGGAGCGGCAACAATCTTTTGTTTCTTGCTCGGTGATGCAGCTGATGCTCTGGTGTTTGGTCTCTTTGTTGGTGGAGTTGGTAGGGCCTTTGTAATGTCCTGTTTCTTTCTTTTTAGAACTTTTCCCTTTGGCAACTCTGTGCTCAATGTTATTGTAGCCTCCTATGCTTTTGATTCTTCCTCGGTAATGGCAAGATTGCCTTTGACAGGTGTAGATGAAGATTCTTCTCCGAATTTCTCAGACAAAGCTTTTATCATCTTTGTTGCTTTCCTTGTAGCCTTAGGAACTACAATGCTCATTTTTGCTTTCTCCTTTACCTCTTCATAGGTTCCATACCTTAGTTCAGTTGCATGCCTTGGCAATGATAGGTAGGCATCAATTTGTTTCTATGTGATGTCATAATCAATTTCGAACCCATTGGTTGCAATGACTGAATCCTTGGTTCAACAGAATTTACATAGCAGTAATCAGTGTCGACTTCAAAACAAATATTGTCCTTGTATTTTTCAACCAGTTGTGGTGGGATCCTATACCTGTTGTGCATTTTCTCTTGAAATTTGCTAAAGTAATCATCCATGACATCATTAAAGTTATCTCCTAACTTCTTGATGTAATCATTGATCTGATGGGTGATAGGTCGGTGTAGCTCCCATACTACTTTACCGATTGAGGGAAAGAACTTTTCAAAATAGAAAAACATATAGACAAGTAGTGAACCGAACTTGAGTGTGTTTGCCGAGTTGTTCTTCTTCGGCTTCCTTATGGTGTTCAGGTTCTCAAATAAGTTCTTTAGTAGTACTTCACACAAGTCTACTTTCATTCCCTTCTTTACTATTTTGTAGGTCAAGTCCACTGCAACACATGGTACACTATTTTCCCTTGTAGATTGGAAGAAACAGTAACCAATGACTCTGATTGTAAATTTTAGTTCAGCATCAGTGACATTATTCAATTTCAGTCCTCGGTAATCAGATTCTACTCTGGTTAGACTGATTAGCTCCTTTTGTGATATCATTTTTTGTGCACGAGCATGATCGTAGATGGGATATCCGGTGATCAGGTGAATGACTTCCTTCGTGATCTTGAACGGTTGCTCTTGTAGCCACATGAAATCGTCATGTACTGTGCTTGGTACAAACTTAACCCATTGGGGTTTGAACACACGAGGATAGACTAGGGCTTCAGTTAATCCCTTGATTCTGATATGTTCAAATTTACTATCTAGTTTACCGTTAGTGCATAGTTCATCATATGTGTTACTAATCTCTACATGATCGAGTTCCTCAACATGGCACTTGGTAAAGAATCTGACATCTTCTACCAATAAGACTCGATCCAGGATGAGTGAAAATGTCGTTTTATCATCCGGTTCTGAGGCGACTTTAGGAGTTAGGGAATACTTCAGAGATGGCTTCTCCACATTTTGGACAACTACAGGGTCTTGGATCTTGGGCGCCATGGTAGATCTCGAGTAAAAATTCAATAGGTTATCCTTAGGGTTTACAAGTAGCTTACTCTTCACACTCAATAGACACTAGCAATTTGACTAGATTAGAAACCAGCTAAATAGTGTGAATAGATTGATGTAAATACCTTGAAAATTCGCTCTAAATGAAATTTGGTCGCTTTGATTTGCTCTACTCTGCTTCTCAAAAACTTGGGTGAATGAAAATGACCGCGAAAATACTTTTAAGTATTCAAAAATACCTTATCGGGCTCCGTGCAAGTTAGGTCATGGTATTAAATGCACTCGGTTCACCTTTTACCGATTTACTTCATTTTCTGTTTTCATCGAGTATTCAACTTTGCTTTGATAGCTGACTTGACAGGTTTCCTGTATACACCGACTTGACAGGTTTCCTGTATAGTATACTAATTGACTAATTGTATCTTAACTATGCAGATTTTGAATTCTTGTTCATAATAAAATAGGAGCTGTTATGATTTATCTTTTAAAGAATGCAGTCCCTTCATACCTTTTCTTGGCTAATTTGAAATAGGTGCACCTAACTCGGTAGGTAAGGTGCTTTCTTCATCAGACATAATTTCTTTCTTTTTCCAAATCATCTTGACTTTTTCTTTTATCTCCTCAGTGTCTCTTCTCGGTTGATCTCTGCAATCTCCAGCTAAATGTCCTGTTTTGTGACAATGAAAACATGCCATACCGGGATTTCTCCATGATATCTGGTTGTTCATTCCAAACCTTATAAAACAGTTGGCACTTATATGTCCATATCTTCCACAACATTCGCACCATATCCTCGTATTGTAATCCCATGGTACTACTACATATTGTCGATGAGAATCTATGTAAATTCGGTAACCTCCAGTGTTTGCTCGGTGTGGATACTTCATGTTGTTCTTTTTCTTAAACTAGCATCTCTCGATACTATGTCCATATCTATTGCAGTTTTTACAAAACCCTTTGAATTTTGCCTTCTGATGGTTGTTAACAGACTTTGTTCTACATTGATTAGGTATGTGACCATATTTATTGCAATTATAACAATATCCATTGGACTTAGAGATATTTAGTTGCTTACCTTTTCTGATCTGGCATATGTTGGCAGTATGACCTTGATTTCCATAGTAGTAGCAAATAGGCTTCTTCCTTTTGATGTTATTTCTTTTTTCAACTTGTTTTGATGATTCTCCTTTCTCGGTAGTATTATTTCCTTTATAACCGAGTCCTCCATCTTTGTAGAGTCTTCTTGTATCCAGTTGCTCATCCAACATCTTTGATGCTTCATAACTCTTCTCCAATGATTCTTTGGATTTCTTTTCTATTTCAAGTTCATCAGTCAACCTTGATACTTCAAGTTTCAATGATTGATTTTCATCATTCTTCAGAATTGCTTCATGATGTGCATAACCTAGTTGATCTGTCATATTTTGTTGAATACCAGTTAACCTTATGATTTCATCATCCTTATCAGATACTAGTGCTTCAAGTTGTTGTTTCTCTCTTTGTAGATCTCTTGCTTTATCCTCAGCTCTCCTTAATGCATCTAGATTTTCAGTCATTTGTGTACTGAAATGTTCATGTTCTCTTTTCATTGTTTTTAGTTGATCAGCCAATGCTTTGTTCTTTTCTTTCAACATTCCAATCATTTCTTCAGTTTCTTCAGATATATTGTTCTCATATGATGTCTTGATTTGTTCCACTAGCTCTTGAGAATCTTGCAAGTCACCAGATAATCTTCTCCTTACTTTCAAAGATTTTTGCATTTGCCTCTGCATGTCTGCAATCACTTGATTTGCATTATCCAGCTCTTCTTGAAGATGCACAATCCTCCGAGATTGTTTGTAGCCTTCAATTGCTAAGATCTTTCTCTTCAGGTGGTTAAACCCTTTTCCAAGATTCAAGCTCTGATACCAATTGTTAGGCCCAATATAGAAAGCTAATGTATTGAGAGGGGAGGGGTGAATCAGTACTCCAAAACTTTTCTTATGTAATAACCTTATTGTTATGCATAAACAGAATAGTGCAATAACATAAAACAAAACTATAATCAACAGATAACATTCATACATGATTCACTCCATAACACATATATTTTGGTCACGCAAAAACTCTTGGTTAGAGAGAAAAACTGCAGTGGGGATGGCACCCACAACTTCTCTACTGCAATAATAAAGAATGCTCGGTTAGAGCTACATTTAGCTATTTCTGATAGCTTACCCTGTTAGGAGTATTAAGATCAGTTAGATCTACCTTACTAAAGGATTTATACAACACTATATAAGTGTAGCACCTGGTTAAAGGATTTACAATTTATAGACTTGGTTAGAGTCTTTTACCCTGTTAAAGGTTTCTCTTACAACTTCAAAATATTACAATATAATCATTACAAATATCTGCAACTTTACATCTGAAATGCTAAAGCAGATTCTATGTGCTCTGAATAAGATTACCTAGCTTGTAGCATACCTTAGTAACCCATAAGGAAACTCGGTAAACCCTTCTGTTTACTCTATTCTTCGATTGTTCACTGATAACCTTCTCGGTGACCTCTCCGTGTCTCTGTAATAGTCTTCCTTCATGCATACACACTGCTATCTCATTGCATCTCTTATCATATCATATCATGTCATATGTCTAACCCTAGAATCATGCTGTATATATAGATCTCTTACAGCGGTGATCTGATTTATTACTTCGATCTTACAAAAAGATTCTTCGATTAAACAAAATATCTCATAGGTTAGATTGATCTTGTAATCATACACAATCTCCTAGTGCAATTTCCAACACAAAAACGGTTAGATGTGCCTCAATCTTGTAACACGTTTTCATGTGCATGTCCAGGTTCAATGTATCTAGTAAGATGTTTTACTCAGTGAATATCAACTCGGTGAGTTAATTATACCACTCAGTAGCCATGAACCTTTACTCGATAAACAACTCAGTGAATATTGTGTTCTGTGACTGCTTTCTTCAGTAACCGACTAGACTATCCATATCGACTTCTCTGTGTGTACCGACTGCATGATTCGGTAATACTAACCGACTAGAATATAGTATGACTTTGGATATGAAACTAATGACAATTTGATAAGTAGTAACATGATCAACAAAATGATTGATAAGGATAAAAAATTAACCAAATTGATAATGATAGGGATTGATGACAAATCGATCAACATTGACATGGATTGATGGAAATTGATAAATATTGATAATGTTAAATGATGATTGATAATTGATAGGGATAGATGATGAATTGATCAAGATAGCTGTAAATTAACAATGATTGAAAATGATAAATGATGTTTAAATAATATTAAAGGTTGATCATGGTCATGCAATGACAATTGAGAATGACATCGATAAGACCTAATTCAAATTCAAGAAAATGGGTTTGACTAAGAATGCATAACAATGACACAATGTTAACATATGATAAAGATCAAATGTGCAACATAGAGGAAGTGTTAGAAAAATGAAAAACTAAAAGAAGGTAAACATAGACATGAGAAAGTATGACACTGCAATTGTTGACCATTTTTAGATGCCTACATTTTGCGCCTCTTTGAGACAATGCAATTATGAGATTTGTTTCAAAGAACAATCAAGAAATATGCCCCAGACGATAATTAGTATATATGTATGCCAGCTCGAAGAATTGGTCGAAAAAATCTAGAAAAGAGGCCAATTTGTCAAAAATAATGTCTGGACTACACCAAGATGACTTCAAGGACTGATGGAAGAAATGTTAGTAGGCAAAAATTAGACGAAGAATAGTTAGTGGTGAAGACAAATTGATTTCACAAATGCACAAATGTAGGTGAGAGCCTTTATTTAATATGGCAAAATGGATGCGATGCACCATGTCATTGAAGGCCTGGGCAAAAGTGTGATCCCTTTGCATAAAATAGATAGATCACAGACAAGGAATGAGTCAAAACATCCTAAGATATTACATGTGTCAAGGGTCGAGGTATGTATGGCATTCACAAAGTGAACGTACTTATCATAGACACCCAAGACAAACTTGCCCCAGAATGCTTTGAAACACTCTGCAAATAGAAAACAAAAACCAAAAAAAGGACCATGAGCCATCCCGGTCACTCTAAATCACTCAATGACATCATCCAGCAACATAGGAACATGGTCAAAGATAAATCAATAAAAGGATAAGAATCACAAATTCAAACAAGTCAAACAACCATTCTGATCTTGTTGTCAAAGGTGATAATGTTGTGCTGAAAGGACGATCATGTTGTCAGGTTTCAAGGAATGCAGTACCTCGTCTAAGACAAGACACGGTCTGGTTTCTAGTATACCACACCCTGTATAAGACCCATTATAATGTTGACAAGGACCAATGGTAATGTTGATGTTATTCGATTGATAGGACAACTTCGATTAGTTTAAAAGCTTGGTTTTCTAAACAATTTATCTGTTGATGCATGATTTCACTAAGCACAATGTTTAACTATGTTTGTGTCTGATGTCTGCTCAAATGTCTGTCTATGTACAAAAGGGAGAGTTTATTGATGAAATAAAATCAAAATGAGTGTTTCTGGGTTTTTGATTTTTTATGATTTTGTGAAATTTTAAAAAAAAATTGTGTTTTTTTTCAGGACATTTCATGATTTTTTAAAGGACATTTTTCAATTTTTTTTTGAATTTTTATTTTAGGACATTATTTGATTTTTTTTTGGAATTTTTTCAGGACATTATTTGATTGTTTTGGGAATTTTTTTAGGACATTATTTGTTTTTTAGTTGCTTTTTCAGGACTTTATTTGATTTTTAGGGGTTTTTCAAGACATTTATTCGCGTTTTTAGGGATTTAATTATTTTTGCCCCCAATGTCTCTTAAGGCAAGGAATATGATGAATGGATAAATAAGTTTTCTGAAATGTTGGTGGATAGAGGGAAGACATAGGCCATTTATTATGGGGATAGAGCGAATTCAATTGCCAAGGGCAATCACCCGATGGGATAAGGGACTGTTTATGACAATGTAAAGCAATGGCATGGCCCGAGGAACATGTCAAGAGGGTTTTGAAACCATGTTTTGCATTTTATGTCCTTATGGAGAACCAAGATCAAGGGATGAAAAAGAGTGTATACACGATGATAGGATATGGATAGGATAAACAAGATAAAAAATGGATAAGAGACATGAATAGGATAAGGATGCGATAGGCTAAGGGATAATGATAGAAGTTTGGAATAAACCAAGGAATATGGATGAAAGGTTGTAATAAGAAAATGGATAGACCAAATATGTGATAGACTGAAAGCTCTAAATAGGAAGCATGATGCTCGCAAAGATCCTTGGCCTTGTCAAGATCAAAGGTAGAAAATGAAATGTGGACATGAGGGTTGATAGGATAATTGAGGGTATGATAGGGTATGATAGGATAATGAAGGGTGAAAGGATAATGAAGGCCAATAGGATATGATAGGATAATATAAATGAAACCTACTGCCAAGTATGGAATGCAAGAAGTTCATGGATTACACATGATGCCTATTTGCTAGGTTTTCATCATGGTACTTGCCCAAGGCACCTGTTTGTTAGGTTTTCACCAGAGAACAAATTATTTTTCCTTATTCTTTTTTTTCATTTTTTCGTTTGTTCATTTTTTCATTTATTGGGATTTTGATGGAGGAATATAGCTAGGGATTTTGAGACATAAGGGCCCAAAATGGATGAAGGAGGTGACCGAGGAATATATTTGAAAGGTTTGGATAGAGGAATAAAAATTATGGATGCCAAGTTGTATTTTTATTTAGACTATTGTTCTTCAAGGATTCACTTAGGAATCCACATTGTCTTTGGTTTTTCATGCTTTTGTGGTTCCTTGGAACGCATTGCTTGTACAAGGGATTTAGAAACCCATATAGATTTCATCTTTTCTTTCTTTTTCTTAGTGGTCCTTTGTGGCCTTTTGGATATTTATTTTTCTTTTTGGAGCATATTTTTCTTTGTTTTGACATGTCGATTAGATGGGACATGTTGATCCTTGAATGCATGTGGATTGTTCAACTTATGGACTTTATGCTTAGCATCCAAATTGCTTGGAGTGGGAAAAGTGTGTGGACGAATAGGAATGATATGGAGGTTGTTTAGATGGGTGAAAGGTGATCAAAGATGTGTTCCTTTACTCACCTTGAATAGGGGACGAAGGGATATAAGGACCTAAAATGGATGGAAGGGATGAAGGGGAAGGCATATGTTTGGATTTTGATGGAGGGATACCAACATCTTGAGGAATTACACTGAGGCCATGACCATTAAGATTTTTCTCAATATGGAGGTTTTCTTGCTTGTGAAGGTCTACTCCTTTGCCTTTATGAATATTTTGACCTGTAGGATACTCTTTACTTTGGGAAGAAGACGTGAGTCCATTATGAGGTGGATGTGATACGATGGGAATGATGGGATCATGAAGTGGATCAGACTTGACCAAAGTTGAGGAACCCATTGTGCATGTAGGGGGTCCTTGAACATATTGCACCAACATGTTAGGATAATGAGGGGGATCAAGATCATGAGGAGGACTAGGATCATGAGGGCAATTAGGATTGTGTGGTGGACATGGATCAATGATAGGCTCTTCATGAGATGGAGTGGGAGGAATCATTGGATCATCAAAGGAAATGAGATCTTGGGGTGTATGTGGAGGATTAGGACATGGAGATGGAGGAACAAAGGAATCTTATAGTAGACATGGAGTTGAAAGGATAGTTTGATCTAAGTGACAAGGAGGAAGATCACCGGATTCCTCTTTAAAAGTGTTTTTCTCTTGGATTTCAATGAGATCATTGGGAATAATGGAAAGGATATCTTGACCTTGCTTAGGGAGTGGATTGTCAAGGAGATTTAAAAGGACATTATGTTCATGACATGGAAGGGGATCATTTGGGATAGGATGGGCTAGGATATCTTGATTTTTCTTAGGGAATGGAGTGTCAATAGGACTTTGGATAGGATGGGCAAGAATAGGAGAATCATCATGAGTTTTAGGGAAGATGCGATCTTGGTAAAAAATTGGATGGAAAGATAAGGTTTTGGGATATTGATCTTGACTTTTCTTTGGACTCATTTGTTCATGTGCTAAATTATCCTCTTTACATGGATTTGGACTTTGGATATGTGTGCGGGATTCTAGGATTCCGACAAGTAATCAATGCTTTGACATGAGAGAGATGGACTATGAATGGGGTCCTCTGCAATAGGTGTGATGGGAAATGAAGCGCATGGTGGCATTGGGTCTAGCATTTTTGAAGAATGGTAGGGACATGCATCATGCATTGGATTAGCTTGGCAATCAATTCTGGATAGCCCTTGGGGAATTTCATCTTTGGGTGTATCATTTGATGAGGATGATATGGAAGGCTCTTGCAAATCTTTGAAAGGTGTAGGAATAGATGCCACTAGAGAGTCAATTTTCCTTACGGGGGGATGGTGAGATATTTCAAGACATAGTTATATGATTTTGATCTTTCTATGAAAATCACTTCCGACTCTCTTTAAGAGCTTTGTAATAGAGCCACCTTTCTTTGGAGATGCATTTGAATCCTTGCGAGGTTTTGACATAGTTGGTTTTTGATCTTGGATTTATGTGAATTGGACTGACATGTTTGAAATTTGGTCTGATGTGAGTTGCAACTTTGGTTTTTGAATTTGTGGTTGTAGTTATTGATATTGATTTGTTGGATGACTTTGTTGTTGGTACTCCACATTTAGTTGAACCATTTGTTGACATTGTGTGTTTGGTTGGACAAATTGTTGAAATTATACCATTGTTTGTGTTGATTGAATATATTGAATCATTGGTTGTGTTAGTTTGAAATGTTGGATATGTTGAACCATTAGTTGTGTATGGATCATTGGCTTTTGTTGAATCATTTGTTGTTGATTCAAAATTAGATTGAATGGAGTTTGGTCAAATGAAGTTTGATTTAGGATTTGGTCAAAATTTATGTTTGTTGCTTGAAATTATTTCATCATCTCTATTTGAGAGATGAGAGCTGGTATGTCTGACCATTCAATGAGAGCTTGTACATCAACTGGCTCAAGGTTTTGATTTGGACCTTGAAATTTTTGAAGCATTTTCATCATTTGGGATCCAATAAATTGTAACTATTTTTTTCTTTTTGTTCTACAATCTCTCTTTCTCATGCTAATTTTTCCTCCAGTTTTCATATTTGGACACTTAAATCATTATTATAAGTTTGATCCAAGTTTTGAGACATTTAGAAATTGGATTGACATGATTGATTGTTCAATTGTGACGGCATGACTTCATAAGAAGGTTAGGACCTCATTTCAACAAACATTTCACTATGCAATGCAATTAATAGAATTGACAAATGCAACTTAAAAGGATAACAATGCAACTTATGTTTTTGGAATCTTTTTGGATTTTTGGAATGACAGTGATATGTAACTAAGTGCGACTTTGGGATATGAACATGCAACTTAGGGCAGGAATGCAACCTATGTTTTATGTTGTTTTTGATGATATGGACAAACTTTAAAATGCAACCCTAAAGGTGTGAACCTTAGGAAATTAAAATTAAGTTAAGACCTTTAAAGGACAAAGGACAAAATGACAATAGGACAAAATGACAATGTCTCACCTATACACTTGGATACTAAGCTAGGTTTGACAAAATGATGTTGACAAAGGACAAATGTTGGACAAGGTCAAGAATCCCTAACAACAACTTAGGGTTTGATCTAAAGTTTTGAATTTTCAAGTTTGGAAAAACCAAATTTTGAGACTATTATGCAAAAGGACAATGATAATAATAATGACCTAGGGATATGAACTCAAAATATGATATGAAAATGATGTCAAGATGTGTTATGACTTGGAGATATGAAATGATATGACAAGATCAAGCTAAGAAAAGACTAGGGTTTGGACTATGCAATGATAAAGCCAATGTGATATGGATATGTGAGGACCAATGACTTTGGAAATGCAAAATGCCACCTAGGCAAAGACCTAATTTTAGTATGACAATGATAATGCAAAAATGTCACCTAAGTGAAAACCTAGCTTGGGTATGACAATGAAATGAAGACTTAGGAAGAGGTTTTACACCTAAGTGTAAAATGAGGACACTAAGAATCAAATGGACTAATATGAAGGATAATGACAATATGTAATAAGACCTAAGTTTGAACCATGCAAAAACCTAACCCTAAGTGACATGAATTTTGAAACAAGGTTGTCAAATGTTTTGAAAATCTTTGCAAGTTATTGGATGAATAATTTGAAACTCTTTTGAGCAAGGTTAACTTTGTTTGAATCTTGTTTGGACTTGTTGAAAAATTGTTTACTTTTGAAAATCAAGGTTGTTTATGACCACTTGTGACAATTATTTTTATCCAATTTTTAACAAGCATAGAAGACAAGATGTTTGTTTGACTTTGTCCCAAGACAATCATGCACCTTCAAAAACAAATCCTATGGTTGGAAAGGACAATAGTTGTTGGATCTCACTTGGTTTCCCAACTATGCTTACGGGTAAGTGCACCAAGTTGTGGTACCAAAAAGGTGCCACTTCTTACTTTTTCATAAAAATGCATCATTGGCATGAAAAGGTCGTCCAAACCTACGGGTTGGATGCCCAAGGCAAATCCAACCCAAAGGGTTGGTATTCTCCCAAGGAAACCATTTGGCGAGCGCCAAATATGGCACTCGCCCTATTTGGCGCTCACCAAATGCAAAATTTTGAATTTTCACATTTGGCGCATGCCAAATTTGGTGCTTGCCAAATGCAAAATTTGAATTTTCACATTTGGTGCACGCCAAATTTGGTGCTCGCCAAATGTGAAAAGTCAATTTTTTGCATTTGGCGCGTGCCAAATGTTGTGCATTGTCCAATGTGATGGTTTTGTGAGTGTGTAGATTTTTCAATCTTGGCACAAGTTAAATCCACCCCCGAAGGAGAATATATACATGCAATATAAAATTTAATTATAGCTCTATAGGACTTATAATGTAGATTCTAGTTTTTAGAGGATCATATAAAATTTCAGACTTAGTCAAATTTCAATAATCGACATGTCAAATTTCAGTAATCAACATGATCCCATTAGCATTCTTTAGCTGTGTATCTCTCTCTTTATCTTTCCCAAACTCTAGACCTATCTCTCTCCCTCTCTTGTCTTTCTCACTTCTTTATCCTTGACTCTCTCCCTCTCTCTTCTCTCTCACTCCCTTATTGTTTCTCTCCCCTCCCACTCCTTTCCTTTGGTCACTACCTATCCCTCTTATCCTCTCTCCCCCATATCTAGGGTTGTCCCCCTCTCACTATTCACCTCACTGTCTCTCCCTCCCTATATTATTACCCACCTTTCTATCCCCCTCTAGGTTTCTCACTTATCTAATTGTCCACCCTCTAGTTCTCTCCCTCCCTCTCCACCTTTCTCTCCCTTCTCCTTACCTCTCTCTATTTATGAACTCTCTAGTCTCTCCCTCTCATCTCTCTCTCTCTCTCCAAACCTTTCTATCTCCTCATTCTCTAGGTCTCACAGTCCCTCCATGTATACCTCTCTATCCATCTCCTCTTACTCATCTCTTTGTTCTTCTATCTCTTCTATTCTCCCTCCCTCCCCTCTCTAGGTCTCTACCTTCCTCTCTCCCTCTCTATCTCCCTCTCCCACTCTCTCGTCTTCTCTCTTCCTCTCTTATTCTCTATCTTCATTGTCTAGGTCATTACCTCTCCATCCCATCCTATCTCCCCTCTCTATGTTTCTCCCTCCCTTCCTCTCCACCTATCTAGCTCTGCATATAGGTCTCGTTACCCACCTCTCTTTAGCCCCTCTATCTATATCACTCCTCTCTGGCCATCTAGGTCTCTCACCTATCTATATGCCCCCTCTATAGTTCTTTATGTCCCTCTCTACCTCTCTCTCCCTCCTCCTTAACCCTGTCCCTTTATGAACTCCCTTCTTTTCTCTTCCTCCCCTAACATCTTTATCTCCTCCTTCCATAGGTCTCTCACTCCCTCCATGTCTACCTTTCGATCCATCCCCTCTTACTCCTCTCTTTGTTCTTCTATCTCTTCTCTTCTCCCTCCCTCCCTTCTCTAGGTCTCTCCCTTCATTTTTCCCCTCTCCCTCTCTACCTCCCCATCCATACATACCCCCATATATATCTCACTCCCCCACTTTTTTATTCTCTCTCTCTACATTCTAGGTCATGAACTCTCTCTCATCTCTCTAGGTTTACCACTTCCTTCTTCTCCACCTATCTACCTTTGCATCATGTCTCATTACTCACCTCTCTCTCCCCCCCTGTATCTATCTCATTCCTCTCTCTTGTCATCTAGGTCTCTCATCTCTCTTTCCCAATATAGTTCTTTCACCTATCTATTTGTTCCCTCTCTAGTTCTCTCCCTCTCTCTTCCCCTATATCTCC
Organism: Cryptomeria japonica; assembly: GCF_030272615.1. Lineage (NCBI taxonomy): Eukaryota > Viridiplantae > Streptophyta > Pinopsida > Cupressales > Cupressaceae > Cryptomeria > Cryptomeria japonica. The sequence goes on from NC_081407.1 coordinate 694,297,105, forward strand.
CTCCCCCTTTACCCCTATTTATTTTTGAACTCTCTCCTCCTCTTCTCGCTTTCCCCCCACCTCTACATCATCTCCTTCCCTAGGTCTTGTAGTCCCTCTATGTCTACCTCTCCCTCAATCCCCTCATACTATTCTCTCTCTTTATTCTTTCATCTCTCCTCTTATCCTTCCCTCCCATTTATAGGCATCTCCATTATTTTCTTCCCCTCTCCCTCTCTATCTCCCTCTCCCTCCTTATCCCCATCTCTCTCTCCCTTCCCTACTAATTCTTATTCTCTCTTTACCGTCTACATCATCAGCTTTCCATCACACCCTCTCTAACCCTCTCTAGGTTTCTCCCTCATTCCCTCTCCACCTCTCTACATCTCCGTCCATATCTCATTACCAGCCTCTCTCTATACCCCTCCATCTATCTCAACCCTCTCTCTCTCACCCTATCTAGGTCTCTCACACCTCTCTCCCTCTAGGTATCTTATATCTCTATATAACCCCTCTGGGTATGTGTAGGAGCATGGTGGGCCATACAACCCCTTAGGAAACCATTACTATCTATCTTAAGAAACCATATGACCTCTTCAGACAACATATGGTGTCATTACAAGTCATATGGTGTCACTACGGGTCATATGGTGTCCTAAGGGGTCATATGGTGTTCTATGACCCCTTAGAATACCATATGATCTCTTAGAACACCATATTAACCCTAGCGACACCATATGGCGTCCTAAGGGGTCATTTGGTGTTTTATGACCCCTAAGGACATCATATGACCCATTAGGATACCATATGACCCCTAATGACACCATATGACCCCTAACAACACCATATAGTGTCCTAAGGGGTCATATGGTATTCTATGACCCCTTATGACACCATATGCCCCATAACGACACCATATGGTGCCATTAGGGGTCATATAGTGCCTAAGGGGTCACATGGTGTCGTTAGAGGTCATATGATGTCCTAAGGGGTCATATGGTGCCCAAATGGGTTATAGAATACCATATGACCCCTTAAGACACCATATGATCCCTAACGACACCATATGACCCCTTAGGACACCATATGACCCCTAACGACACCATATTGTGTCTTCAAGGGTCATATGGTGTCACAAGTGGTCATGTCATGTACTAGGATGTTAGAAGGGGTCATATGGTGTCCTAGGGGGTCATAGAACACCATATGACCCCTCAAGACACCATATGACCTCATAAGACACTATATTGTGTCGTTAGGTGTCATATGGTGTCCTAAGGGGTCATATGGTGTCGTTAGGGGTCATATGGTGTCCTAAGGGGTCATATGGTGTCGTTAGGGGTCATATGGTGTCCTAAGGTGTCAATGGTATTCTATGACCCATTAAGATGCCATATGACCCCTTAGGACACCATATGAGACCATATGGTGTCGTTAGGGGTCATATGGTGTCCTAAGGGGTCATATAGTATCATAAGGGATTATATGGTGTTCTATGACCCCTTAGGACACCATATGACCTCTAAGACCACCATATGGTGTCCTAAGGGGTCATATCATGTCGTTAGGGGTCATATGGTGTCATTAGGGGTCATATTGTGTCCTAAGGGGTCATATGATGTTCTATGACCCCTTAGGACACCATATGACCCCTAAAAACACCATATGGTGTCTCAAGGGGTCATATGGTGTCCTTAGGGGTCATATGGTGTTCTACGACCCCTTGCGACACCATATGAACCCTTAGGATATGTCATATGGTTTCCTAAGGGGTCATATGGTATTCTATGGCCTCTTAGGACACCATATAACCCCTAATGTCACCATATGGTGTCCTAAGGGGTCATATGATTTCCTAAGGGGTCATATGGTGTCCTAAGGGGTCATATGGTATTCTATGACCCCTTAGGACACCATATAACCCCTAACATCACCATTTGGTGTCCTAAGGGGTTATATGATTTCCTAAGGGGTCATATGGTGTCCTAAGGGGTCATATGGTATTCTATGACCCCTTAGGACACCATATGGCCCCATACACCATATAATTCCTAACGCCACCATATAGTGTCCTAAGAGGTCATATGGTGTTCTATGACCCCTTGGGACACCATATGACCCCTAATGACAACATATGGTGTCCTAAGGGGTCATAGAACACCATATGACCCCTAACAATGTCAAATGACCCCTTAAGACACCATATGGCGTTGTTAGGGGTCATATGGTGTCCTAAGGGGTCATAGAACACCATATGACCCCTTAGGACACCATCTAGTGTTCTTAGAGGTCATATGGTGTCCTAAGGGGTCAAATAGTGTCCTAAGGGGTCATAGAACATCATATAACCCCTTAGGACACCTTATGATCCCTTAGGACACCAGATGACCCTTAACGACACCATATGGTATTGTTAGGGGTCATATGGTGTCCTAATGGGTCATAAAATACCATATGACCCCTTAGGACACCATATGCCCCTCACAACACCATATGAGATGCGCTAAGGGGTCATATGGTGTCTTAAGGGGTCATAGAAGACCATATGACACCTACGAACACCATATGACCCCTAAGAACAAAATATGACTTCTTAGGACACCATATGACCCCTAACGACACCATATGACCTCTTAAGACACCATATGGTGGTCTTAGGGGACATATGGTGTCCTAAGGGGTCATAGAATACCATATGACCCCTTATGACACCATATGACCCCTTAAGACACCATATGACTGCTAACGACACCATATGGTGTCGTTAGGGGTCATATGGTGTCCTAAGGGGTCATATGACATCCTAATGGGTCATAGAATACCATATGACTACTTAGGACACCATATGACCCCTAATGACATCATATGGCCCCTTAGGACACCATATGACCCCTAATGACACCATATGGTGTCCTAAAGGGTCATATGGTGTCCTGAGGGGTCATATGGTGTTCTATCACACCCTAGGACACTATATGGCCCATTTTAACATCCTAGTACATGACATGACCACTTATGACACCATATGACCCCTCAAGACATAATATGGTGTTGTTAGGGGTCATATGGTGTCCTAAGGGGTCATACAGTGTCGTTAGGAATCATATGGTGTCCTAAGGGGTCATATGATATTCTATTACCCATTAGGACACCATATGATCCCTTATGACACCATATGACCCCTAACGACACCACATGGTGTCATTAGGGGTCATATGGTGTCCTAAGGGGTAATATGGTGTCGTTAGGGGTCGTATGGAGTTATATGACCCCTAACAACACCATATGGTGTCCTAAGGGGTTATTTGATGTTGTTAGGGGTCATATGGTGTTCTATGACCCCTTAAGACACCATATGGTATCGTTAAGGGGTCATATGGTGTCCTAATGGGTCATAGAATACCATATGACCCCTTAGGACACCATATGCCCCTAATGACACCATATGACATGCGCTAAGGGGTCATATGGTGTCTTAAGGGGTCATAGAACACCATATGACCCCTAAGGACACCATATGACCCCTTAGGATACCATATGGTGTCTTTAGGGGTCATATGGTGTCCTAAGGGGTCATATGGGTGTCTTTAGGGGTCATATGGTGTCCTAAGGGGTCATTGAACACCATATGACCCCTTAGGACACCATATAACCCCTAATGACACCATATGACCCCTAACGACACCATATGACCCCTTAGGACACCATATGGTGGTCTTAGGGGATATATGGTGTCCTAAGGGGTCATAGAACACCATATGACCCCTTATGACACCATATGACCCCTTAAGACACCATATGACCTAACGACACCATATGGTGTCGTTAGGGGTCATATGGTGTCCTAAGGGGTCATATGGCATCCTAATGGGTCATAGAATACCATATGACCGCTTAGGACATCATATGACCCCTAAAGACACCATATGACCCCTTAGGACATCATATGACCCCTAATGACACCATATGGTGTCCTAAAGGGCCATATGGTGTCCTGAGGGGTCATATGGTGTTCTATCATGCCCTAGGAGACTATATGACCCATTTTAACATCCTAGTACATGACATGACCACTTGTGACACCATATGACCCCTCAAGACACAATATGGTGTTGTTATGGGTCATATGGTGTCGTTAGGAATCATATGGTGTCCTAAAGGGTCATATGATATTCTATTACCCATTAGGACACCATATAATCCCTTATGACACCATATGGCCCCTAACGACACCATATGGTGTCATTAGGGGTCATATGGTGTTGTTAGGGGTCATATGGTGTTATATGACCCCTTAGGACACCATATGACCCCTAACAACACCATATGGTGTCCTAAAGGGTCATATGATGTTGTTAGGGGTCATATGATGTTGTTAGGGGTTATATGATCCCTTAGGACACCATGTGACCCCTTAGGACACCATATAGTGATGTTATGGGTTATATGGTGTCCTAAGGGGTCGTATATTGTTCTATAACCCCTTAGGACACCATATAACCCCTTACGCATTGTTAGGGTTCATATTGTGTCCTAAAGGGGTCATATGGTGTCCTATGACCCCTTAGGACACCATATGACCCCTTAGGTGTTGTTAGGGGTCATATTATATACTAAAGGGTCATATGGTGTCTTATGACCCCTTAGGACACCATACAGTGTCAATATGGGTCATATGGTGTCCTCAGGGGTCATCTAGTGTCCTGTGACCCCTTAGGACACCATATGGAGTTGTTATGGGTCGTATGGTGTCCTAAGGGGTCATGTGGTGTCCTATGACACCTTAGGACACCATATGGTATCCTTATGGGTTGTATGGTGTCCTAAGAGGTCATATGGTATCCTATGACCCCTTAGGAAACCATATGACCCCTTAGATGTCGTTAAGGGTCATATTATGTCCTAAGGGGTCATATGGTGTCATATGAACCCTTAGGTGTCATTAGGGGTCATATGTAGGACACCATATGACCCCTGAGGACATCATATGGTGTCGTTATGGTTTGTATTGTGTCATAAGGTGTCATATGGTGTGCCCTTAGGGCACCATATGACTCCTTAGGTGTTGCCAGGGGTCATATTATGTGCTAAGGGGTCATATGGTGTCTTGTGACTCCTTACGCCACCACTTGGTGTTGTTGTGGGTCGTATGTTAAGGAGGAGGGGAGAGAGATAGAGAGGGAGAGAGAGAGAACTATAGAGGGGACATATAGATAGGCAAGATACATAGATTTTGAGAGAGGAGTGAGATAGATAGAGGGGGATAAAGAGATGTGGGTAACGAGACCTATATGCAAAGGTAGATAGGTGGAGAGGAAGGGAGGGAGAAACCTAGAGAGGGGAGAGAGGGTGGGTTGGAGAGTTAATGAACTAGATAGTGAAGAGAGAGAATAAGAGAGGAAGAGAGATAATGAGAGAGTGGGGGAAGGATATATAAATGGAGAGGGGAAGAAAGGAAGGGAGAGATCTAGAGAGGGAAGGGAGAGAGAAGAGAAGAGATAGAAGAACAAAGAGATGAGTAAGAGGGGATGGATGGAGAGGTAGAAATGGAGGGAGTGAGAGACCTACAAAATGAGGAGATGGATCTAGGTTTGGAGAGAGAGAAGAGAGGGAGAGTGTTCATAAATAGATAGGGGCAAGGGAAAGGGAGAGAAAGGTGGAGAGGGAGGGAGATAACTAGAGGGTGGACAATTAGATAAGTGAGAAACCTAGAGGGGGAGAGAGAGGTGGGTAATAATATAGGGTGGGAGAGGTAGTGAGGTGAATAGGGAGGGAAGGAGAGCCCTAGATATGGGGAGAGAGAGGATAGAATGGAACGGTAGTGAACAAGAGAAACGAGTGGGAGGGGAGAGAAATAATAAGAGAGTGAGAGAGAAGAGAGAGGATGGGAGTCAAGGATATAAATTAGGGTACAAGGAAGGGATGAAAGGTATAGAGGGTGGGATATACCTAGAGAGGGGAGAGAGAAGTGAGAGAGACAAGAGAGGGAGAGAGATAGGTCTAGAGTTTAGGGAAGATAAAGATAGTGAGATACGGATCTAAAGAATGCTAATAGGAGAATGTTTATTATTGAAATTTGACTAAGTATGAAAGTCAATATGATCCTCTAAAAACAAGCATCTACATTATAAATCCTATAGAGTTGAAACCACTCTAAAACATCCTACCAATATATACATGAAATATAACTTAAAGTGACATACTTAAATATTATATTTCATGTATATATTCTCCTCTCATGATGGGTATAACTTGTGCCCAAGTTGAAAATTTGCATCACAAAACCTTGAAATTGGACAATGCAACACATTTGGCGTGCGCCAAATTTGGCGCTCGCCAAATGAAAAATGTTGACTTTTCTCATTTGGCGTGCGCCAAATGGGAAAAGTCAAATTTTTTCATTTGGCGAGCACCAAATAGGGCGAGCGCCAAAAGAAAAAATCGCCAAATGGTCTGCATTGAAAACTACCAACCCTTTAGGTTGGATTGTACTTGGGCATCCAACCCAAAGGGTTGGACAACCATTTCAGGCCTGAGACATGTTTTTAACAGAGGATTAGAAAATTTTCACATATTTTTGGTCGTGCTCTCCATCAGGTTTGCATGTGTTTCAATAAAACTAAAAAAAATACCATAGAGGCCTCAATCTCTCTCTTAGCTATCCAAGCATGTAATTCTTTTCACATTTTGATTTCGTTACGACTTTCATCTATAATTTCTTTTGATAATGTGTTCGATTTTGGTCAAAAACCAACATGCACTATTTTGGGTATAGTTTTTTACACGTTCATCGGATTTTGAAGAAACTTACATTTTTAGAAACTAGACTCCATTCTACACAATTTAAAAAAAAATAAATTGATTTTTGATTAGTTATCAATGATTTTAAGGGGGAGCACGCTCAAATTTCTGTTTTTCAGGATGTGTCCACTTCAAAAATTAGTAAAAAATCATATACTCATTAAAAAATTAGCTGAAAAATTTGGCATAAACTAAAAGGTGTTAGCTAATTTCTCACTGAAGCGATTTTAAAATTTCAAAAAAAAAGTTAACATTTTAGGGGGGCCACAACAGACGCTATGTTATGTTTTTTGCATTAAAACATGACCACTTTTTGTGGCCCCCCTTTTTGAAGCCCTTAATCTCCACCATTTAAAAAAAAAATTAGTAGTTTAGAAAGTAGACTCGAAGCACTCTGACTTTTGTTCTTTTTGCATCTTCAAATTTGGAGTCTAACTATCTTCAATTTGTCGTTGAAGTTCAAACTTTGTTGATTTCAGAAAAAAGTGGCATCTTAAGACCCCCTTTTGGTACCACAACTTGGTGCACATACCCTTACTCAAAGCAGATACTTAGATGCTTGACCCCACTGGCTCCACTCCACAATACTCACTTCTTTGGGGCAGCCAAGCATGAGTTCCCATGAAAAATCCCCATGGAAAAATTTATATCTCTACCAAGAGCCGTAAGAATGTGAGATGCCATCAGAGGTCCGACCTCCTCTACCAACAACTAGAGGGTTTTGGCTTCTAATCATAAAGTTTTTAGTCTAGGCATCCATTCGGGTGGCCATACATGCAGCGTTTCACTCCGTTAAGGAGGCCTCCCAGGCTGTAGAGGTTACTCTCTACAACTTTTCACATGCCACATGGACACTGAGGGAGACTTACATCGATATGGTAGAATAACATATCAAAGCCTAGAGTTATTCAACCACAAAACATAACAAGCTAAGAAATTGATCCTAATTCATTCAATAAAGGGAATGAAAGTGAGATTCAAAACAAATGAAAACCCAAGGCACATGAATCTCCTTCATAGCTCCTCCATTGTTTCTCTTTTTCCTCCAAATGTGTTGTGCCTATCACCTACAAAATGCAAGTGTGATAGAAGCACGATGATCGCAAAATCATCAGCGTGAGGATACTTGAGATGTGGTTGTTAATAAATGAGAAAAGGGCTCAATTTATAGACAAATTGAGATTGATTGGATGGTTACGATTGATTTGATATTGAAAGTAATCAATGGATGAGATTAAATGAGAGGACATGTTAAGTGATGATAACAAGGAAACTGCATTTCCAATGAAAAAGAGAATTGAAAATAAATATTGGAAACATTTATTTTCAACAAAATATGCCAAAATTAAAAAGAGATGAGTGAAAATGATTATTGGAAATATTCATTTTCAACAAAATATGCCATTTTAGAGTGGAGGAAAGGAGTAGTGATGAATAAGTTAAATGAAGAGTTTAAGGGAGATAGAAATTAGAAAGTGGAAGAGATAAGTGGTGATGAAAATTGGAAGGTGGAAGAGATAAGTGAAAGGAAATGGAAGAGTTAAAGGGAGTGATAAATTAGAAAGTGGAAGAGTTAAGTGGGGTCATAAATAAATAAATGAAATTCATTAATTTCACCTACACATGGTAATTAAATAAATTAAAAATTTATTTCACTATAATACTTGGAGAAAGTGATTAAATAATTAAATTAATTATTTAATCATGGAAGAACAATTAGCTTAGAATAAAGGGATTAAATACTTGAGTGAATTATTTAATCAAAGAGGAATAGTTAGGATAAAGGGATAAATAATTGAAGAATGATTAAACCCTAGATAAGAAAAGGGATAAAAGAGAGAAATAATTAAAGAATTATTAAACCCAAAGTAAAATGAAGAATGAATTAGGTCAAACTAGGCCATGATAGGATTGACATGGTTAATGATGATGATAATGAACATGATCAAGAATATGATTGATAAGGATAAAAATTTAACCAAATTGATAATGATATGGATCAATGACAAATTGATCAACACTGACAAATATTGATAATGATAAATGATAAATAATGATTGATAATTGATAGGGATTGATGATGAATTGATCAAGATTGATAGAAATTGATAATGATTGAAAATGATAAATGATGTCTAATTAACATTAAAGGTTGATGATGATCATGAAATGAAAATTGAGAATGACATCGATAAGACCTTTAATTCAAATTTAAGAAAATGGGTTTGAATAGGAAAGAATGCAAATAAATGAAACAACGTTAACAAATGATAAAGATCAAATGTGCAACATAGAGGAAGTGTTAGTAAAACGTGAAAAAGTAAAATAAGGTAACACAAACATGATAAAGTATGACACTGCAAGCGTTGACCAGTTTTAGATGCCTACAATATGCACATGAATATGTGAACTTTAAATAAATTATAATATTATTATTTTCCATATAGGAAATAGCAATAGCTGCTTCATCAATGGCAAGCCCTCCTATGTCTACTGGAGATGCATCCCAGGCCCCAGTACACTATTTTTCTATATATTGTAGACTTTTAGTGTTTTTGATCTATATATGTTATTACCTTGTATTAATTGTATTTAACCTAAAATACTTATCATTATATTGATTGTATTTAATCTTATCATTTTTCATATAGGAAATAGCCATGGTTGCTTCATCAATGGTGAGCCCTCCTATGTCTATTGGAGAAGCATCTCAGGCTTCGGTACACTTTTGTTCTATATATTGTAGATTTTTAGTGTTTTTAATCTATATATATATTATTACCTTGTATTAATTGTATTTAACCTACAATAGGCCCCTTCTCAAGTTCCATTTTAAGAGGACTCCTAAGTTTGATAAGGCAATGAAAGAGAAGATGGTAGATCCTAGATCAGCAGGTGAGGTAATCTACAATCAATTGCAAAGAAATTATAGTTGAATATATAGTTATGTTGATAATTGTGATCTATTTTGTACAAAAGGATTCTAACTTGGTTTTTGAATTGTGGTTGTGCAACCATCTACAGAGCCATGTAATGCATCAAAGAGGCTCCATTTTGATGATCCACCACAACTATAGGATCATATGGTGTTAGCTGTGGTCATTGAAGGACCAATACATCTAGATATAGTCTACATTTTTATTATATATCAATCTGGATATGGCATATGCCATATTTTTGTAAAACTTTTATTGACTTGGCATATATGCCATATTTTGTATACATACACAGTTATTGTGTATTTTAATATATATAAATGTTGATATTTGATCCAATAAATGTGCATTATGTTCATTATTGTGCATTTTATTGATATTCAGTACATACACAATTTGTTGTTTGTGTTCATTATTGTGCATTTTGATGTATATAAATGTTGATTTATAATTGATATAGTTAACTTTTGCTCAAACAAAGGCATACAATTCATTATCTGAGCAATATATCCAAAGCACTAATGAAATAAGTCTAAATGACAACAAACAAGCTTACAAAATTGTAATACAAGAGCCTCCAACACACAATCATTAAAATTTGTCTCTACCTAAAATAGTAGTTGAAGGCTAGGTATTGCCAAAACTAGTGTCTTGTTAATCAATTACTTCAACTAAACAAATGCCTTTTGTTGAATTCTACCCCATATAAAAGACTTAACAATTGTTATCACGGATTATGAAGCATTACAACCGTGGAATATGATTTGATAAGATTTTTCAGATATTGAACTACCCCTAGAAAACTCCATGTCTCAATCATAATGAAAGTCTTGGATCACTTCAAAATAGCTTCCACTTTTTACTAAATTCCTAACAATACCTGGATCTTTGTCTAATAAATTTTGATCTCAGCTACTCCATAGACTTGGCTAATCTTTGATATCAAACTTAGACATCTATTCGGTGTATTTGGTGACTGCCCTTTTATAAAGTTAAATGAACATTTTCCTATGTAATCAGCAATATGAATGCAAATAAATTTTTTATTTTTTTACAATCACGGGTTACAATGAAATAAGGTGATTTGATAAGCTTTCTAAAATATCAAAATAACCCTACAAAACTCCTTGCCTCAATCACAATGAAATTCAATGATACCGATCACATTTGATCCATGGTAATGATCACTTGATGTTTTTTATCTATTTCCTTTATATCCGTCAATGTGAGTGGTGCAGGAGCACCTTCATGCTCGCAATGGTCAAATTTGGGTTTTTGTCTTGTTTTGTGTTGTTTCATCTAAATAAGGTCATTTGGTACCATTAATGATCATCTAGAGTCATTTGTGAAAGTATGGGGTCATTTGGATAAAAGGATGTAAAAGTTACTCAGTTGTTGTCAAGGTTGCAAGATAGGCTAAGTTTGATTCCATTCATCGTGGGCACGAACCAGCAACACAAGTGCATCTGGGTGGGCATGGTTACAGTAGGCATGCTCCTGTTGTGCCTCCCAACTTGGTGGAACATCCAGAGCCATACTTTATCGACGCGATCTCTCAAGTGCCCTAAGCCCAAAAAAAATGTCAAACTTTGATAGACTGTTTCTCGCAATCTAGGATGCATATGATTGATTTGTTTGAACCTATATGGTCATGTAAGGCCCATCTACAATGAATTATCTCAATTTTTGAAGACTCATAGCCATTTTCACATGGTAGCATTTTTTCAGTTGGTGTGAAAATTGTTAGATGCATGCAATGCAAGGTTGCAAGATAGGCTAAATTTGATTTCATTTGTCGTGGGCGTGAACTAGCAACATGAGTGCGTCTGGGTGGGAAATTTTATGATAGGAATGTTCTTGTTGTGCCTACCATCTTGCTAGACATCCAGAGCCATACCCTACCGACATGATCTCTCAAGTGCCCTAAGTCCAAAAAATTGTCGAACTTTGATAGACTATTTCTCGCAATATAGGATGCATATGATTGATCTGTTTGAACCTATAAGGTCAGGTGAGGCCCATCTATAATGACCTATTTTGGTTTTTGAAGACTTGGAGCCATTTTCACATGGTAGCATTTTTTTAGTTGGTGCAAAAATTGTTAGATGCATGCAATACAAGGTTGCAAGATAGGATAAATTTGATTTCATTTGTTATGGGCATGAAAAAAAACACAAGCGCATCCAGGTGGGTAGGTTTATGGTAGGCATACTCCTTTTGTGCCTCCCAGCTTGCTCGAACATCCAAAGCCATACCCTACAGACACGATCTCTCAATTGTCCAAAGTCAAAAAATTTTCAAACTTCAACAAAATATTTCTCACAATCTTGGACTCATACAATTGATCTGTTTGAACCTATAGGGTCATGTGAGGCCTGTCTACAACAACCTATCTCAGTTTTTGAAGACTCAGAGCCATTTTCACATGGTAGCATTTTTTCAGTTGGTGCAAAAATCATCAAATGCATGTTGTTAGTCCCAACTGATGCTGAGAGGGGAGGGGTGAATCAACACTATTAATTTTTCACAATTAAATTTTTTAACTCAAATCTGCACTAACTTAATATTCATCAATATACATAATTACTACAGAAGAATATGCATGCATGAAAAGATATACAGTGACACCAAGATTTATCTCGTGGAAACCCAAATGGGAGAAAACCACAGTGTGAGTAGGAACTCACAAAATTTGTACTCTTCTGGAGTACGCCCGGTGAGGATCCATCCCTATTAGGAGATTACAAAGACACTATTAGGTGCCACCTAATTGAGAGATTTTGTTTAAGGCCTGTTAATGCCTTTACCCTGTTAAAGGTAGCCTGGTTAAAGGCCTTAGGAACATCAATTAAGATGTCACACGGTTAAGGGATTTTACAAAGGGACCTATTAAAATCCACCCGGTTAAGGGATTTAAGTTGCAATGGTTAGAAAGCAACAAAAGGATGATCTTCTGAAGTAGCTACTGATAGCTTGATTATATCACAATGTAAATCATATTCTATCCACACCGGTTGTGTCTGCTCTGCACAACACCGGTTTTCTGCTTATACCTTCGGCTCTGCACTATGCCTGTCTCCTTACCCTCGGCTCTACACTCTGCCAGTCCTCTTATCCTCGGCTCTATACTCTACTGATCTACATCATACACTCTCTTCTCTGCTAAATCTTTTAGCACTTCCTCACACTCTACTCTACACTTTTTGGATCACCTTGCACATGATCTGTACTTTGCAAATTTTACGATCAAGAATATTTTGAATGAACTCAAAATACTTTATACACTCTTTTCCGTCACCTTCAGGTGTTTCCTTAATCAATGCAATCATAGATTTCTGTAGATTTAGAATTCAAATATTCCCGCTCTTGCTTTGCATGCCATGCAACAATTCTGCCAACTACTTAACCAATTATGCCACCACATCCCCCCAAAATAGTGACTTCTGGATCGGGTTCAGTCTTATAAATGTGAACTAGAAAATCCGCAAATAATCATGGCTTAATTGCATGATGACTGAAGTTGACTTCACCAACCTTTAGTTTGGCTTAGACACAAGCTCACCAACTCACCTTTGGTCACCACAACTGAATAACCAATCACCACTCCAAGATTTATGGTGATCACCTATCTTCCTTTTGCCTCACTGGTGTACCAGTATACCACTATGCTCTTCATTACCGGTTCAACCTTTGATTGCTAGTTTGCTATGCTTACATCAAGTCTCTTTTCTTGTTTGCCAATGAGGTTATATTTTGTATACAACCTCAAGCCTTCTTGCGTAAGTCACCTTTTGTGACTTCATCATCATCAGAATGACTAACCTGAAGATCTGACCTCAACACCGATCTTCTTGAGTGACAGGCTGGTTAGCTTAGTCTGTCTTCCCTTGAGCTGATTGAAACTTTGATCATCTGTCTCTTATGTTGTTTCCATATGTTTACAAGTCAACACTTTAACTACTGAGATACACCACTCCACCGGTCAGTGTTAGACATCCATGACAAATCTTAGCTTATATACTGATTCTCTAGATTAACCGGTTTTGTCAATGCCAACACATGCAATGCAAGGTTGCAAGATAGGATAAATTTGATTCTATTTGTTGTGGGCATGAACCAACAACATGAATGTGTCTAGGTGGGCAGGTTTACAATAGGCATACTCCTGTTGTGCCTCCCAGCTTGCTCGGACATCCAGAGCCATACCCTACTGACACAATCTCTCAAATGCCCCAAGTCCAAAATTTTTTCAAACTTTGATGGACTATTTCTCACAATCCAAGATGCATACGACTGACTTGTTTGAAGCTATAGGGTCATGTGAGGCCTATGTACAATTACCTATCTTGGTTTTTGAAGACTCTTAGCCATTTTCACATAGTAGCATTTTTTCAGTTGGTGCAAAAAATCATGAGATGCGTGCAATGCAAGGTTGCAAGATAGGATAAATTTGATTCCATTCATTATGGGAATGAACCATTAGCACAAGCACATCCAGGTAGCTAGGTTTACGATAGTCATGCTCCTATTGTGCCTCTTAGCTCACTCGAACATCCAGAGCTATACCCTACCAATGCGATCTCTCAAGTGCCCTAAGTCCAAAAAAATTTCAAACTTTGATGGGTTCTTTCTAGCAATCCAGGGGGCATACGATTTATCTATTTGAGCCTATAGGGTCAGGTGAGGCCCATATACAATGACCTATTTTGGTTTTTGAAGACTCGGAGCCATTTTCACATGGTAGCATTTTTTCAGTTGGTGCGAAAATCATCAGATGCATGCAATGCAAGGTTACAAGATAGGATAAATTTGATTTCGTTTGTCATGGACACCAACCAGCAACATGAGCATGTCTAGGTGGGCAGGTTTATGGTAGGCATGCTCCTGTTGTGCCTCCCAGCTCACTGGAACATCCAAAGCCATACGGTAGGCATACACATGTACTCATAAATAGTCATACAAAATTTTAAGTATAATAAAAAAATACAAAATACATCACAAAATTCCATTTATGCACATTTACATATACAAAAATTTGCATATACAAAAATTTACATATACATAAATTGACATATATTAAAAATTTTGCCTCTAAAAATTGACAAATCAACTCTTAGCTATTTAAATATACAAAAAAGTTATTTACAAATAAGCTCATGGGCATTTATATATAATTTGGCATTTAAATATGCAAAATCCAACTTATGAGCGCTAAATATACAAAATTTGGCATTTAAATATGTACAAATCAGCTCATGGCCATTTAGATATACATAATTTTGCCTCTAAATATGAACAAATTAGCTCATGGGAATTTATATATACAAAAAACAAATATAGAACAGTTTGCCGATGATATATACAAAATTCTCAAAATCATTCTACCATGAACCGTAGAATCATTGTAATGCTATCATTTGCATGCATGAATGCTATGTGTACAAAAATAGAAACTTGTGTAGAATGGCAATACATAGATTGCACTTCATTTTGAGGTTGTAGTGTATAAATTTTAGCAAATTCAATGATAGAGACAATGGTACCAAGAGAAAATGTGTCCTTACATAACTTGAATTTCTCATCTAACCACTGAGCTCTGTGTACGCATTATGTACTCATAAACTAGTTTCTCTTGAAACATTTTCATAAATTCAGCTACACATATATCATTTTTCACTAACTCACATCTCTTCAATTCTTTTCCATCTTTAACCCCATATGTGTCTGTCTTGTATTTTCCAAAAGAAACTAGTTTCTTACCAATTTCATGTGTGCTCTCCAAATGTACACATCTTGGTAAATATTGCAAACCACCACATGTAGTGCAAGAACCTTTCAGACACATCATCTTATAATAAATGCAACCATCATATCTTTTACATAACACACTTGAAATAAATTCTCTCGGTGACTTAGGAGGTGCTTGTATATTGCATTCCTTCAAAACATCATTAGAGTTCAAACTACAACATATATAACGATAAATATCATAGTGCATGGAAAATTCAATATGCATCCTACAACAACACGTGGTGCATACATGATTAATATTAACATAAAAAGGTTTTGCCATTTCAATTTGTTTTTTGACTAATTCTTATTTGAGGGAACTTTTGAAGGAATCTTTCATTAAATTTTGTTTGAGTCATATCTAGATATTGTTTGGCATGCGGCTCATGATTTCTATATCCAATTTGCCTTTTAACAACATCTCTTTGGTTGGGCAAAACCCTTGCGTTGTCATGCCAATTTTTTTTAATTAATGTTCTTAGTGCATCAACAACCTTGTCTTTGCGTGGTACCCTACTTGAGAATTCTTAAAGAGAATTATTGTTAGGATCCTCTATTTTCTCCTGCCTCTCTAATGCTTCACGTAATGTTGTTCTACTTATGTTTAATGACTTACTTGTTTTTCTTATCAAATGATATTTTTTTATTTTCTTGCTCATTATGGTTGATGTAATAACATGTCAAGTAACATTAGAATATTTAGTATGTGATTTTGAACCAATAGCTTGATATGTATCAAATATATTTCTCACAATAGTTCTTTCACTATCACTTTCCGATGATCTTAGGCCTAGAATTTTAATTCTCTCTAAAATTGAAATTTTTAATCATTTAAACAATTAATTAGCATCTTCCAGTTTGGTTTAAGTTTTCAAAATAGTGTTGCCATATTCTTTTAACCATTCTTCTACAAGTTCATTCATTTATTTTATCAAGCATTGGCTTCACAATATTCTCATCGATGTCAATTAGATACCTTGGTTCCCTATGAATAATTCTAGGAGGTGTTAACACTGGTGCATTGCACAGATTAGGTACATTCATCGCATCAAATTGAGCTTCTGTATGTTCATCATTTAATTGATTATTCATTGTGGTCTCTTCTTCAATTGCATTAGGTTCATTCGGTAAATCAAATATTGTTGGTGTATCTTTATCGTTTGTTTGATCATTGACTATGATTTCTACTTCAATTGCATTAGGTTCATTTGGTACATCTAATTGAGATGTTATGGATGACATACCTTTATGTCCCATTGTTCTTAGTTCATGTAATCTCTTCATACGTTGCCTTTGTCTTTCATTTTTAGCCTCTCATTGTTTGATTATTCCTCGCTTGTTCTTTCCCATCGTTAATAATGACTATCCTAAATAGAATCATTTTTCACTAATTGGAACAAAAATTCAATCATTTGAAATCATGCAAAACAAAATTTCCCTTACTTTGACATATAAAACTGACACAAAATCGCAGTATCAGTTGCAGTGGGGCCTTCAACGACTTCAAAAACTCCTTTTGCAGCCGTTGAGGCCATTGACCAAATAAAAATATGCGCAAGAAATGCGTATGGGTTATGTTTAGTTAACCTGTATGCATAATTAGTCCCTAAGAATACCCCAACAGGCCAACATCCATAATTCCCATAACCCGTATGCACTTTTTATGTTCAAAAACCTGCACGCGTTACTTATAGTAAAGAAAGGGTGAAGGAAAAGGGAGACAAAGAGAGAAAGAGTTGGGAGAGGGAGAGAGGGTGAGAGATGGTAAGGGAGGGAGAGAGAGGGAGAGAGAGGATGGGAATGAAAGAGAGAGAGAGAGAGAGAGAGAGAGAGAGAGAGAGAGAGAGAGAGAGAGAGAGAGAGAGAGAGAGAGAGAGAGAGAGAGAGAGAGAGAGAGAGAGAGAGAGAGAGAGAGAGAGAGAGAGAGAGAGAGATGGTAAGGGAGGGAGGGAGGGAGAGGGAGAGAAAGATGATGGGAAATGAAAGGAGAGAGAGAGAGAGAGAGAGAGAGAGAGAGAGAGAGAGAGAGAGAGAGAGAGAGAGAGAGAGAGAGAGATGTGGTATGGAGGAAGGGAGTGAGGGGGAGCATACTGGTTTATTATTTTCATCCTTGAACTTGATGCTCACTCTTAGGGGATGATCTGAGCTTATTTTTGTAAAAAGTATTGGCATTGATTTTTCTATTGTACTAATGGTTCATCTTTCCCCTTAGGACATCATATGACCCCTTAGGACACCATAGGACCCCTTAGGACACCATATGACCCCTTAGGACACCATAGACCCCTTAGGACACCATATGACCCCTTAGCACACCAGACATTGCCTTAGGATATTGTATGGTCCTACTTGGGGTCATATGGTGTGCTAAAGGATCTTATGGTGTCGTTAGGGGTCATGTGGGGTCCTAAGGGGTTGTATGGTGTCCCAAGGGCCTGGGTGATCTGAACTTATTTTTGTAAGCAATATTGGCATTGATTTTTTATATTGTAACAATGGTTCATATTGTTCCTTGGGACACCATGTGACCCCCTAGGACACCATAAAACCCCTTAGGACACCATACAATGCCTTAGGATATCATATGGTCCTACTTGAGGTTGTATGGTGTGCTAAGAGCTCAGGTGATCTAAACTTATTTTTGTAAGCAGTATTGGCACTTATTTTTATATTGTAATAATGGTTCATCTTGCCCCTCAGGACACCATATGACCCCTTAGGACACCATATTATGCCTTAGGATATCATATGGTCCTACTTGGGGTGGTATGGTGTGCTAAGGGGTCTTATGGTGTCATTAGGGGTCATGCGGGGTCCTAATGGGTCCTACTTGAGGTCGTATGGTGTGCTAAGGGATCTTATGGTGTTGTTAGGCATCATGCGGGGTCCTAATGGGGCCACACATGTTACAATACCATATGGCCCCTTAGGACACCATACAACCCCTTAAGACATCATATGGTCCAAAAGGGTCATATGATGTGCTAAGGGGTCATATGGTGTCGTTAGGGGTCATATGGGGTCCTAGTAGTGCTACACATGTATTACAACACCATATGACCCATTAGGACACCATATGACCCCTTAGGACATCATATGCTCCTAAGGGGTCATGTGGTGTGCTAAGGGGTCACATAATATCGTTAGGGGTCACGTGGGGTCCTAATTGGGCCACACTTGTGTTACAACACCATATGACCCCTTAGGATATCATACATGGTCATATGGTGTCATTGGGGGTCATGTGGGGTCCTAATGGGGTCGTACATGTGTTAGAACATCATATGACCCCTTAGGACATCATATGATCCCTTAAGGTATCAAATGGTCGTAAGGGGTCATGTTGTGTGCTAAGGGGTCGTATGGTGTCGTTATGGGTCTTCAAGGTCCTAATGGGGCCACACATGTGTTAGAACACCATATAACCCCTTGGGACACCATGCAACCCCTTAGTACATCATATGGTCCTAAGGGGTCATGTGGTATGCTAAGGGCTCATATGGTGTCGTTAGGGGTCTTGTGGGGTCCTAATGGGTCTGGACATGTGTTAGAACACCACATGACCCCTTTGGACACCATACAACCCCTTAGGACGTCACATTGTCCTAAGGGGTCATGTGGTGTGCTAAGGGGTCATATAGTGTCGTTAGGGGTCATGTGGAGTCCTAATGGTGCCAGACATGCGTTATAACACCATATGACCCACTAGGACACCATATGACCCCTTAGGACATCATATGCTCCTAAGGGGTCATGTGGTGTGGTAAGGGGTCACATAATGTCAGTAGGGGTCACGTGGGTCATAATTGGGCCACACAAATATTACAACACCATATGATCCCTTACGACATCATATGACCCCTTAGGATATCATACATGGTCCTAAGGGGTCATAAGGTGTCATTGGGGGTCATGTGGGGTCCTAATGGGGCTGCACATGTGTTAGAACATCATATGACCCCTTAGGACATCATATGGTCTTAAGGGGTCATATGGTGTGCTAAGGGACCTTATATGATGTCATTAGGGGTTATGTGGGGTCCTAAGGGGGAGAGAGAGGGAGAGAGAGAGATCTAAAGAGGGTAGGAATATAATGTACTAAGATATTGAGAGACTATATATGCATATATTTTACATACATATATGTATACATACACATACACATTTTATATACATACATACTGTAGTGTCATAAAATTGCGACCTTACAATTTTTGACCATATCTAGGTCTTGACATTGGCAAAATGAATCCCTAAGCCTGATTAGAGACCCGAGATATGCTCATACCTCCCAAAACATGTATTTTCTTGCACCCCGCACTGCCTATTCCTTGTTTCTATCCTAGATTAGGGCAAGACAGGGGCATAGTGCCTCTATGCTTGCCCTATTTTGGCCCCCCTCCACTTAAATCCTGCATCAGGCTTGTCATTGGTGAAGCGAGAAAAGTTTCCCTATGTCAGCCTAAGATGGAAAAATCAGTTAAATAACCCTAATTGGCAAGTATATAAAGAGCATTTTTTCCTCCTATTGAGAACAAGTAAGTGGGTGATAAGCGAAAGTAAGGTGAACAAGCATTATCGCCAATCAAGCACTCAAACATTCAAGCATTCCTTTCAAGCATTGAGCATCTCAAATCTCCTTTCAAGGCTAGGTGTTGCATTCAAGTCAAGGATTCAACCATTGAAGAGGAGATCTCTTTTGACATCATACTCTACATATCCTTTCAAACAACACTATCTACATTTCAATTGCATCGTCTCTTGAGGTGAATTCTACTTCATAAATTTCCTTTCATTTACTTGCAAGTATTTTTCATCATTTGGTTAATTCCAAAATGGGGTTTGACTTAAAGGCAAACCCCCAATCCCAACAACATTTCCTCTCTCTTTTGTGTAGGTTGTAGGTGCATAGTTGTATTTGTAGGTTTAGGCTTCATTTCCAGAGACACAAAAATCCTTTTCGACATGTGGATTTTCTGGAGGACCAAGTACACTTTCAATCCGGTCCCAACAACTTTCGCTCAAATTTACATGGGAGCTTCATCTCGACATTTTCCAGCTAAATCCAGGTGCACAACTTCATCCTACATTTCTATCTCAAGTTATAATCATTTCTTTACCATCTTTACACTTAGTCTCAAATTGCTTAATTCAACTTTTCCATTCTAAAAGAGGGGTTACTTTACTTTTCAAATTAATTGTCAATTCACTTAGCATTCAATCTCTTTCCATTGATATTGGATCTAGTGAATTCAACCCCCTCTTTTAATGTAATGTGTGTGAGAGGTTGAAGAGGATCCTTTGTGAAACTTTCACTCCTTTCTTGAGGAGGGTAAAGCTTTCCTCTCGATCTTCTCATCACCCCTTTATCACCATTAAATTTTGTTTAACCCAATGTCTTGCATGCTTGGCATTTCAGATTATTGCATATTTTTCATTTACAAGTTTAATTTTTTGCAAAACTTAGTGGTTAATTCATTAAAACCCTAGTTGTTAAAATTGGAATTGAACTCGTGTTTTACAAAAAATACTATCTATTATTTTAGATATGAAAATTGCACTAAATTCAATTTCTTCTTTGTCTTGTTCAATTTGCAAATCAATTTTACAAAATTAAGTGGTTAATTGTCAAAAATCTAATTTTCAAAAATCAACTTCCACTTGTGCAAAAATTTGATTTACATTTAATTTTCAGCCTTGTCTTCTTGCCTAAAATTAAAATTTACAATTTCCCTCCCTTTTTCCAAAATTCAAAATTTAAAAATTCAGTGGTTAGGTCCTGAAACCATAATTTTTCAATTCACTTGGATTTTGTGTAAATTTCAAATCAATTTCAACCAATTTTATTTTTCAAAACATTATTCAAGGTGGCCTTATCCATTAGGTTTGACCTTTTTCAAATTTGCAATTCAATTTATTATCTTTTTGAAAACCCTAATAGGGTCCTATTTTCACATTCAAACCTTAATTTCGCCTATCTAAACTTTGTAAAATCAACCATTTTTTTAGGGTTAGCTCTAAAATCATCGTAGCTTTCATCCTTGAAAATTTCCAAAAAAGTTGGGTGGACCAGGTGCACTTTCAACCTGCTCCTCGACTTTTTTCCTAAAATTTCAAGGGACTTTTATGACTGTATTAAATTGCTTAAATCTAGAAAATCAAATTTTGATCCCTCTAAAATTAAAAATACTTCACAAATTCAACATCACAACTTTCAAGAAAATATTTAAAATTAAGTGGTTAATTGTAATCTGACCTGATTTTAAAAATACTAATTTTGTCAATTTTAATTTTAAGGTTAAGTGGTATCCCATTGGCCCTAATTTTAAAATTTCAATTTATTTTCATTCACCATAAAAAATATTTTGGAAATTGTGTCATTTCTTCTTTCAACAAAGTTCAAATTGTATAATAACCATTTGTGCATTATTCACTTTTGCAAACTTTGTTAACCAAATTCAAAACTCAAATTCAAATTTAAAATTCAAATTTTCCCTCTAGTGCATGAGTTTTACCACTATTAGTCCTACCTCTACTATCCCCGTTAGACAAAGCATTAGAATTTAGGGTTCCCAAGGTTTAATTCCTGGAGAGATGGAGCCTAATTTGGGTGACTTCTTTAATGAGGATAATGCTAATTATTCTCATCATAATAACATCCCTATCTAGCCAATTAATGATTCTAATGATGAAGAAGAAGCTTTGACTAGAGTTTCCATAGATCAACTTTCAAAATTGGACAGTCAATTTGACAACTTTCAACAATGGATGTCCCAAGAATATCCTAATAGTGAAGCTCTTCCATTAATTGAAGGTCTAAAATGCCTGATTCAAAGTGATTAGAATGGAATTGATATATTGCGTGGCATTTCCCATATTGTTGATTCTAATGTCATGCCTATAAAGAGTTGTGCTAAGAACTTAGGTTATTCACAACCTCCTACACAAATCTATCATTCTATTCCTTTGACCACTTCAATAACTAGCATTCCTACTTTCACTTCAAACATCATGACTACATCAACTCAAAATGTTATACCTACAAAATATAGTCATGGGAGAAATCCCTCTTCTTCATTCAATCCTCCATCTTTATCTATTCCTTCAATATGTATTCCTCTTGTCTCTCAACCACTTAATGTGACACAAGGGGGCAATTCATCCAATCATTCTATCCTTCCTTTTAGTGTCTCATTTCCTACTCAATCGTCGCCTATGCCTACTTACCATAGTATTACTCCGCCTTATTCTCAATCAATACCTTCTTTCAACAATATCACACCACCTTCTCAATAAAAAATGTCTAACATAAATTCTTCAACTGAAGCAACCATTAATAGCCTTGCCCAAACTGTGTCATCATTGGAACAACAAATTGCTTCTATGAGTCAATCCAAGTTTAGTGTGCCCACATTTGATGTTGCGAGCTCAATTTATCTTGATATTGTTAGAGCTATCCCTCCTAAACACGTTGAAGTCCCTCAAACGGAACTCTATAATGGAAAAGGTGATCCTTTAACACATGCCAAGACATTCCAAACTTTGTGTACTAACTTTGCTTATGATCATAGATTGCTTGCCAAGTTGCTTACTAGAACACTAAGAGATAAGGCTTTACAATGGTATTTCTCTTTGCCTTCCTATTCAATTACTTTTTTCCAACAATTAGAAAATGCTTTTATTCAACAATTTCAAAATAACATAGGTCTTAAAGTTACTTTGATTGATTTAATGCATTGTAAACAAGGTGTTAAAGAAAAAGTGACTGATTTCATTGACATATATAAGCATTTGTGTTCTCAAATTTCTTTTCTAGTGCCCGATAATGATATTCAAAGAATTTTCATTTTTAATTTACAATAAAATATTAGAGATAAACTTCTCCTTACCGAGATTACTTCCTTTCCATAATTGTGAACAACACTTCACAATTATCAACTGACTCTGAGTCAACTGGAGCAATCTACTCCTATGGCTCTGAGTGATAAGGGTGACAGTTCTCAACAACCGTTTGCGAAGTTCAAACTGGATAAAGGCTTCATCAAATTCAATGACACCATCAATAGAAACAATGTGAATGCTACAATAGGTGTGTCTCCTATTTCTAAATTTTTCAAAATAGAAAGATAATTTACTCCTTTGAATGAATCTTTACATAGCATTATGTCTCAGTTGTTACAACGAAATGTTTGTTGGATATCATTGGCATATGATGAACCAATATGTTGTCATTGATGTCAATAAGTTCAAGTGAACCAGTATGAAGAGGTATGAGGAGATTCAGTGAACCAGTGTCAGGGTTTCACTAAGTGTGATTATCGGTTGGTAGTCTCAGCTCTATGGTTATTGGCTTGTCGATCCAGCTTGTGTGATGAACTGATGATACTCTGTGATCGAGGTGCCACATCAATTTTGAGAGCATAAAGGATTGAGGCATGAGAAGATCGACCTCATTTTAAGTCTACATCAGGAATGACTATTCTTCTTAGTGGCATAAGAAGAAAATGTGATGGGTTACTGATTCCCATGAGCGGTGATGAATGAACGATGTCGTTTAACTTGTGATTTGTTTGAGATTGGAAATGCTCTATGCAATATGTTTGGATGGTCAGGATGAGACCGCCTGTGTGGTAAACCTAAGATGTTTAGGGTTTAGGGTTTATAACATCGACCTTTCTATTACCTATAAGGTCGATGATGTTTGTTTTGAAAAGTTGTTGGCAAATGTTGTGTGTGTATCCAAGTGAAGAGATACTTGATACTTGCCAGACCAGTAAAGAGGGAAACTACAGAGTGTGACTGTAGAGTAGAGGATAAGAAAAGGATCTGCCTTACCATGTAGTGCTATTATTAGATCATAGTTTTACCTGTTGTCTTTTAACCATTGAAACAGTTGGAAAGTCCCTTTATTGGGTAGATTTAATAGGCTTATTATAAAACCTATAACCAGGTGACTCAAAATCATTGAGTTCTTTAAATCCTCTAGTGAGGTAACCTTTAACAGGGTATATAGCCATCTCTTAACCAGGTGATCTCTAACAGGATCGGTTCCTAACAGAACCTTATTGTAAAGTCTTTAACTGGACTAGCCTCCTAATAGGGTGAGCTTCAAAAGAGTTCAAAACAAGCTTGTGGGTATTCATTCCCATCGTGGTTTTTCCCATTTGGGTTTCCACATGAAAAATCCGTGTGTTATGTGTTATTCATTTTTCATGTGATGTTTATGAAGTATTTGGTTGAAAGATCATGAATGCAGAGTTAATAGGTTATGGTATTACTAGCATACCATATGCATATGTTTATGGGTGAAAGTTGATGTTGTACATTGATCATATTTGATGTATTCAAAATTATCAGTTTATGGTGTTTGGTGTCTTATTGTGTTAGACTGGTATTGTCATGGTTAAGTTCAGTAATGATGATAACCAGTTGGTAATGCTTTATCTAGATAAGTTGTTGATAGTTTTTATCTGTACTGATTCACCCCCCCCCTCTCAGTACCTGTTGGGGTATCTGCTGTTCATTATTATTCATCATTTGGTATCAGAGCGTCTCCAGGTCCTTGGTGATATAAGCCTAACAGCTTGAGGTAAAAGACCCTACTGTAACGATTAAGAGGGAAGGTCAAAAGTTCAATAGAGATAACTTCAAAATATGGAAGGACAGAATGAAGATTTACATCAAGAGTATGGGTTCTCAACACTGGAACTATATTGAGAATGCTTTTGTGACTCCCACTGGCACTTTGACTGATGATCAAAAGAGAGAAATCCAGGAAAATGGGCAAGTTATGGAAGCTCTTATTAGAAGCCTGTCAGATATTGAGTTTATTGATGTTCAAGACAAAGACACTCCTAAGGAGGTATGGGAAGCACTGGACACCATCTATGGTGGTGATGATCATGTAAAGAAAGCTAAGGAAGAGAGCCTTAGAGAAAAATTTGAAGACATGAGGATGGTTGAGGGTGAGACCATTCAATAGTATGGCATTAGGATTAAGATAGTAGTTGGTGATATCAAAAGCACTGGTGGAACGATTGAAGATGCCACTGTTGTTAGTAAAGTTCTTAGATCATTGTTACCAATCTATGCAATCAGAGTATCAGCTATCCAGGAGCTAAGGTCTATTGATAAAACCAAGGTATCCTTAGACTCTATTATTGTAAAGTTAACTGCATATGAGTTGAATAGCTATGATGGTAGTGTTAAGAAGACTGAGTTAGCCTTTAAAGCATACTGTACCATCCAAAAAAGGAAAAGAAACTAGTACCAACTATGAATCCAAACAATGCAAAGATATGGATGATGAAGAGATTCTAATGGAGTTCGAAGCCCTTCTTGCTAAAAGGCTTCCGAAGGGAACTGGAAAGTATAGAGGTAAACTTCCTTTGAAATGTTTTTCCTGCAACAAGATAGGACATATAGCTGCTAATTGTCCTAACAATGACAATAAGGACAAACCAGAGAGGTTTAGAAAATATAAAGGAGGAAACAAAAGAAATTGCCTAGTTGCTATGGATGAAGGTGTCACTGATGAAGAATTAGAGGATGAAGAAAATGAAGACATAGTGTTTGTAGCAGTAAAGGAAGAAGTATCCGACAAGAAATCTCTTGTCTCTCACATTGACAACTCCAATGAGTGGATAATTGATAGTGGTTGTTCTTATCATATGACTGGTGACCGAAGAAAGTTTCTGTCTCTGGAGGAATATGATGAGGGTGTTGTCAGATTTGGCAACGATGCACCGTGTTTGGTAAAAGGTAAAGGATCCATCTCACTGAATGGAAAGAGTACTGCAGATGATGTCTACTGGGTAGAAGGTCTTAAGCATAACTTGTTAAGTGCTGCTCAGTTGAATGACAAAGGACTAGTTCTAGAATTCAAAGGCGGAGTTTGCAGTATAAGTGGAAAGAATGGTGAACTTATTGCCACTAGCAAGCAGACCAGAGGAAACCGATTTCAGTTGAACGCCAAGATAAGTCATTGTCTAATGTCTAAGTTTGATGACAGTTGGATATGGCATAGGAGACTCTGTCATATGAACTTTGACAACATTGTTAAATCTAGTAAGATCAAGGCGGTAAGAGGATTACCATTGCTGAACAAACCTAAGAATATTTGTGCAGAGAATGTCAACCTGGGAAGATGTCTTCCTCAACTTTTAAAGGTAAGTCTTTCTCACCAAAAAATTTACTTGATCTTGTGCATACTGATTTGTGTGGTCCTATGAAAACTAGAAGTATTCAGGGAGATAGGTATTTTATGATTCTTACTGATGATTGCACAAGAATGATGTGGGTCACATTCTTGAAAGACAAGTCTGAAGCATTTGGAAAGTTCAAAGCTTTCAGAGCATTAGTAGAGAAAGAAAGTGGTAAGAAGATAAAGTGCCTAAGAACTGATTAAGGAGGAGAACTCACTTCTGATGAATTCAATAAGTACTATGAAGACAATGGTATTAAGAGGCATCTATCGGCCCCAAGGACACCTCAACAGAATGGCATAGCAGAAAGAAATAACAGGACTGTAGTTGAAGTGGCTAGAACAATGCCGATTCAAGGAAAGGTTGCTCACACTTTTTGGAGAGAAGCGGTGAGCACTGCAATCTATACTATGAACCGAGTACTCATCAAGAAAGGTAAAGATAAAACCCCTTATGAGTATTGGACAGGGAGAATTCCCATTGTGAGTTACTTTAAAGTGTTTGGTAGCAAGTGTTATATCAAGAGAGGTGGGAATTTGAGCAAATTTGATGTAAAATGTGATGAAGGAATATTTCTAGGATATTCCACTAAGAGCAAAGCTCTCAAGTGCTACAACAATAGAACACATAAGATTGTTTAAAGTATCAATGTTAGGGTTGATGAATCCCCTGAGGAACCTGAGGAAACATGTAGTGAAGAAGTGGAAGATGAATTGGGTATAGCCTTTTGGGAACCTATTAAGAAAGAAACTTGTAAGGATCTCAATGTTCCTGCACCAATAGAAGCTATAGAAGAAGAAGAAGTTAGTGAAGAAGAAAAGCTAGCAGATCAGGCTAGAATCATTCCTAGATATGTGAAGCTACATCATGATCCAAAGCAAATCATAGGAGATAAAGATGCAGGTATACTCACTAGAAGAAAAGTGAAGGAGAACTCTTGCATGATTTCTGAATTAGAACCCAAGACTTCAAGAGAAGCTCTTACAAATGAAGACTAGATTAAAGCAATGGAAGAAGAGCTAGACCAGATAGAAAAGAATGCAACATGGTTTTTGGTACCCAGACTGGAACATAAAAATGTCATAGGGACTAAATGGGTCTTCAGAAATAAGCTGAATGAAGAAGGCACAATTGTCAGAAATAAGGCCAGGCTTGTATGCAAGGGATACACTCAAGAGGAAGGAGAAGACTATGGAGAAATTTTTTCTCTTGTGGCTAGATTAGAAGGTGTTCTAACGCTACTTGCATTTGCAGCATTTAAGGATTTAAGGTTTATCGGATGGATGTGAAGTCTTCTTTTCTGAATGGAATCCTAGAAGAAGTGTATATAGAGCAACTAGAAGGGTTTGCCTTATCAGAAGATAGTGACATGGTGTGTAGATTACACAAAGCCCCGTATGGACTAAAACAAGCACCTAGGGCATGGTATGAAAGACTACACTCTCATCTTGTAAATATTGGATTTCAAAGAACAAGTGAAGATAGCAACATCTACTTGAAATTAGAAGGTGATCAGATTCTAATTTGTGAAGTGTTTGTGGATGACATAATCTCTGGAGGAGATGATAGAATGAGGCATGCATTTGCAGATGAAATGAAAAAAGTGTTTGAGATGTCTCTGATAGGAGAAATAAAGTTCTTCATTGGGTTACAGATTCAACAAATGAAAGAGGGTATCTTTATTACCCAGTCCAAGTATGTCAAAGAGGTATTGAAGACTTTTGGCATGTAGGAAAGAAAACCGGTTGGTACACTAATGGTAACTGCTATAAATTGACTAAGGAAGATGATTCAACACTGGTGAATGAAAAGGAGTATCGATCAATGATCGATAAGCTGCACTATGTGGTGCACAACAAACCAGATATTGCTCATGCAGTGGGCATAGTTGCTCATTTTCAGAAATATCCAAGAGAATCCCACTTGGTAGTTGTCAAAAGGATTCTTAGATATCTGAAAGGAACAATTGATTATGGATTGTGGTATCCATATAATGGTGACTATAATCTCAAGGTATATATCGATGCTGATTGGGGAGGCAATGTCGATGATCAGAAGAGCACAACTGGTGGAGTGTTCTTTCTCGGTGGAAGATTAGTATCATGGACAAGTAAGAAGCAGAGCTGTACTTCTCAATCTATGGCTGAAGCAGAATATGTAGCAGCATTTATGAACTGCACTCAAGAAACTTGGATGAAACATGTATTGGAAGGTCTTAAGGTACCTATATTTGAATCGGTGAACATATTTTGTGACAACACAAGTGCATTAAATATTTCCAAGAATCCGGTATTGCATGCTAGAACTAAGAACATTGAGCTTAAATATCATTTCTTGAGAGAGAAAGTTTAGAATAAGGAGGTTGTATTACAACATGTTTCCAGTAAGGGGCAGCTAGCAAATATATTCACTAAGCCCTTACCGAAGACTGCATTTACCTATTTGAGAGGTGAATTAGGGGTTCTGCCCCTTCATGAAGTCAACTAAAAGATATGTGCTCCGCATTAGTCAAGTACTACAGATGACAAATTCTTTAGGATTGACGTGTTGAAGGATGCTAGTTCTTAGGGGGAGCAACATAGTAGATTTTGGAACATTATGCATCCACTTTAGCATTGCTGTCAAAGGGGGAGACAATATGGAGATATAGATATGATAGATATATGGGGAGAAGATATGGAAGATATCTGATGATAAAGACACACTGGTCTATGATGCTTCTAATTGCAATATTATACTGAGTATTGCCATCAATTCCAAAGGGGGAGATTGTTGAATATCATTGGCATATGATGAATCAGTATGTTGTCATTGATGTCAATAAGTTCAAGTGAACCAGTATGAAGAGGTATGAGGAGATTCAGAGAACTGGTGTCTGGGTTTCACTAAGTGTGATTACCGGTTGGTAGTCTCAGCTCTATGGTTATTGGCTTGTCGATCCAGCTTGTGTGATGAACTGATGATACTCTGTGATCGAGGTGCCACATCAGCTTTGAGAGCATAAAGGATTAAGGCATGAGAAGATCGACTGCGTTTGAAGTCTACCTCGGGAATGACTATTCTTCTTAGTGGCATAAGAAGAAAACATGATGGGTTACTAATTCCCATGAGTGGTGATGAATGAACGATGCAGATTGACTTGTGATCTATTTGAGATTGTAAATTCTCTATGCAATATGTTTGGACGGTTAGGATGAGACTGCCTGTGTGGTAAACCTAAGATGTTTAGGGTTTAGGGTTTATGCCACCCACCTTTTTGTTACCTATAAGGTCGATGATGTTTGTTTTGAAAAGTTGTTGGCAAATGTTGTGTGTGTATCCGAGTGAAGAGATACTTGATACTTGCCAGACCAGTAAAGAGGGAAACTGCAGAGTGTGACTACAGAGTAGAGGGTAAGAAAATGATTTGCCTTGGCATGTAGTGTTGTTATCAGATCATAGTTTTACTTGTTGTCTTTTAACCATTGCAACAGTTGGAAAATCCCTTTACCGGGTAGCTTTAATAGGATTATTGTAAAACCTGTAACCAGGGGACTCAAGATCATTGAGTTCTTTAAATCCTCTAGCAAGGTAACCTTTAACAGGGTTTCAACCTTTAACATGGTATATAGCCATCGCTTAACCGGGTGATCTCTAACAGGATCGGTTCCTAACAAAACCTTATTGTAAAGTCTTTAACTGGACTAGGCTCCTAATAGGGCGAGCTTCAAAAGAGTTCAAAACAAGCTTGTGGTTATTCATTCCCACCGTGGTTTTTCCCATTTGGGTTTCCATGTGAAAAATTTGTGTGTTATGTGTTATGCATTTTTCATGTGATTTTTATGAAGTATTTGGTTGAAAGATCATGCATGCAGAGTTAATAGGTTATGGTATTACTAGCATACCATATGCATATGTTTATGGGTGAAAGTTGATGTTGCACATTGATCGTATTTGATGTATTCAGACTTATCAGTTTATGGTGTCTGGTGTCTTACTGTGTTAGATCGGTATTGTCATGGCTAAGTTCAGTAATGATGATAACCAGTTGGTAATGCTTTAGCTAGATAAGTCGTTGAGAGTTTTTACCTGTAATGATTCACCCCCCCCTCTCATTACCTATTGGGGTATCTGTTGTTCATCATTATTCATCAAGGTTATCAAACTTCATCCAATAAAACTGGTTGACCCTTCTTAGGCAGCCTCGCCTTTGATAATAATTCTTTTTGTTAGTTTCATCGTCAACTTGGTCATGATAATGTAAAATGTTTTGCATTAAAAAGTAAGATTCAATACCTGATTGATAATAATACTATATCTATGGTTGGTGTGAATGATAAGGGAAACAAATCAGTAGCTCCTCCTATTCAAAATCTTAAGATTTTTACTGATCCTTTACCCTCTCATACATCTAACGTGATTGAGACTGAACATACCTCTTTCTCTCCTTTTGATCTCACTACCACGAGTCCAAATTTAGTGAACATGGTAGAGAAACAAGAAACACCTCAGGATCAATGTATACATAGTTGTGAAAATCCAAGACAAACCTTGTCGTGGGGTGCTTATTGATCCCTCTTGCATGGTTAGTGTCATCACTGAAGAATATATTTATACTTTACATTTGCATAAAGCATTCTATGATGATACTAATGTGGTTGTTAAGTTATTTGATGAATTTTCTCGTCCTACTATTGGTTCTATGACACTCCCTATTGAGGTTCACACTAAATCTATAGATGTCAACTTTGTTGTCATTCCTTCATTAGAA
Organism: Cryptomeria japonica; assembly: GCF_030272615.1. Taxonomy (NCBI): domain Eukaryota; kingdom Viridiplantae; phylum Streptophyta; class Pinopsida; order Cupressales; family Cupressaceae; genus Cryptomeria; species Cryptomeria japonica. The sequence goes on from NC_081407.1 coordinate 694,328,565, forward strand.
CAATTCTATATGAAGTTAGGTTACCCTTGGATATCTTCCATGAAGGCTATTGCCTCTCCAATCCATATGTGTTTGAAATTTCCCCACAATGGAGAAATCATAACTGTTAACCATATCTTATTTCGACCAACCGAAAGAAGTCTAGGTGTTCCTATTGATTACTTTTGGCCTCAACAATTTCAATCTCTTCCACCAAGAAGTGATGCTCATTTTCAATCTTATAAAAAATGGAAGAGAGATATGATCTTATCCTTAAGCCAACCTAGAACTCCAACACTTGATATTCTCACTATTCTTGAAGATGAAGTTCTTCCTCTAACAGATAGAACTAATCTTCCTCCTAAGGAAGATTCCCAACCTATTCCTATGGATGAAACTATGCCTTCTCCTAAGAAGAGCAATAATATCCTTCCTAAGGTTAGACCTGTACCTCCTCCTCATGATGGATTTGGTCTCCTTCCTACACTGAACATTCCTCCTTTACATGGTGTAGTTCCGCCTCCTTTCTCTTATAGAGAGAAGAGAATTGCCTCTCCTCTTGCTCAACCTAAGAGACATCAACCTAAACCTCCAACTACCAAAGATAAGAATATTTCTCCTTCAAAAAATATTCCTCCTTGAATAAATATTCCTCCTTCTTCTCAGCCTTTCGCTAAGACTTGATGGAATCGATGTGCGAGAGATCACTGATGAAAATGTCATGCTAAAGCTCGTGATGTTGTTTCTCAAACTATTCAATATCCTAAAACACCAAAAGTTGAAATGATTCTATTTTCTCCTAAGATGGATGTTGAACCTAAATCTCCAAATCATAAGCTACGGAAAACATGTGATGGTTTTACTTATGTTAGAGCTCCTCTTTCTATAAATCTTGATAAAGAAATAGGTGAAAATGTTATTCATGATGGAAATACACCTCCTAATGCTTTTGATAGTGAATGTGAATATGTTGATGTTGACAAACATTTATCTACAAAATTTTCAAAATCCTTAATCCTGGTTCCTAGAATCGAACAAAGTGACTTAGCACATGAGCATAGTCCTTGTTTGGATCTTGCGATAGCTCCATATGCTATGCTCGATGTCACTCCTCTGGTGTGTTTTCCACCTTCTCAAAATAATGATCAACAAGGTCGGGAGGTGGATGTCGTGCTAGATTAGCTACATTAGCATTGTAGATCCTCTACCTCTCTCTCTTTTCTTGCTCTTTTGTGACCATTCTTCTATGTGTATCCCTGATCTTCTATTTTCCATAATAATGTCTACTTGAGGATGATGCAAAGCATTGAGATCTCTTTTGGTCTCTTTCCTGTTGACTCAAAAGACACCTGTGTTCCCTTTCTTCCAAGGTAGTTTCCTTTTTTTGGGGAATGGTGACTATTCTATGCATATGCATACATTATATATATGAGTTATCATACAACATACTGACCTCAAGGAAAGTGAAACTACCACATGCTTTGTGTTTTGTGTTCATTATCCTTGGGTTTATTCCTCGATTGGGGGCTAAATCCTTGTGATAATGTGATCCCTCTCTCTCTCTCTCTTGGGTGTATCCTACCTTAAATAAATCGCTCCTGATAAGGCATGCGTGATCTCTTTAACGTGGGGGCATACACTCTACTCATATTTTCCTTCTTGATACTTAAATTTACTTAGTGAACTTGACCTTTCTTTGTAATATTTTGGTATCTTTTCTTTTTCATGACTCATAATGAGGGGAACCTTACTACTTGTAGTCATGGTTCCTCCCTTTTGATCTTCCCTTTTAGTATGTCAATCAGAGTCATAAGATCCTTAGTCCATTGGGGGATTGGTGTATTTGGCCTCCTTGACATGGCGAAAGTCTTTCAATATTGTTTCCTTGTACTTTATCAGTAGTATTAACATATGCTTATACTCTTGCTAAAGTGGGGGCTAAATGTAGGGTCATAAAATTATGACCTTGCAATTTTTGACTACATTTGGGTCTTCAAATTGGCGAAATGAATCCCTAAGCCTTACTAGAGACCCGAGACATGCTCATACCTCCTGAAACATGCATTTTTTTGCACCTTGCGCTGCCTGTTCCTACTTTTTGTCCTGGATTAGGGAAGGACAGGGGTGTGGAGCCCCTGTCCTTGCCCTATTTTGAACCCCCTCCACTTAAACCCTGCATTGGGTTTGTCAATGGTGAAGCGAGAAAAGTTTCACTATGTCGGCCTAAGACAAAAAATCAATTAAATAACCATAATTGGCAAGTATATAAAGAGCATTTTGCCCTCCTATTGAGAACAAGTAACTAGGTGATAAGAGAAAGTAAGGTACTCACAAGCATTATAGTCAGTCAAGCACTCAAACATTCAAGCATTCCTTTCAAGCATTGAGAATCTCAAATCTCCTTTCAAGGCGAGGTGTTGCATTCAAGTCAAGGATTCAACCATTAAAGAGGAGATATCTTTTGACATCCTATTCTACATATCCTTTCAAACAACACAATCTACATTTCAATTGCATCCTCTCTTGAGGTGAATTTTACTTCATACATTTCCTTTCATTTACTTGCAAGTATTTTCATCATTTGGTTAATTCCAAAACGGGGTAAGACCTAAAGGCAAACCCTCAATCCCAACAACATTTCCTCTCTTTTCTGTGTGTAGGTTGCATGTGCACAACTGTATTTGCAAGTTTAGGCTTCATTTTTAGAGATGGAAATACCTTTTTTGGCACGCGGATTTTTCGGAGGACCAAGTACACTTTCAACCCAGTCCCGACAACTTTCTCTCAAATTTATAAGGGAGCTTTGTCTCAGCATTTTATTGCTAATTCTAGGTGCACAACTTCATCCCACATTTCTATCTCAAGTTATAATCATTTCTTTACCATCTTTACACTTAGTCAGAAATTCCTTAATTCAACTTGTCCATTCTAAAAGAGGGGTTACTTTACTTTTCAAATTCATTGTCAATTCACTTAGCATTCAATCGCTTTCCATTGATATTGAATCTAGTAAATTCAACCCCCTCTTTTAATGTAATGTGTGTGAGAGGTTGAAGAGAATCCTTTGTGAAACTTTCACTCCTTTCTTGAGGAGGGTAAAGCTTTCCACTTCATCTCATCATCACCCCTTTGTCACCATTACACATACATACATACAAAAAAACATACATACATACAAAAAAACATACATACATATATACCTACATATATACATACATACATACATATACAATTTGAAACTTGTAAATGAAAAATATGCAATTTTGTTCCAAGGAAAGCATGCTTCACGTCAGGTTCACCAAAATGTAATGGTGGAAAAATGGTGAATGATAGATCAAGAAGGAAACTACCCTTTCCCTCAAAGAGAGATGATAGTTTCACTATTGATTACCCTTAAAACACTTTTCACCATGTTACATTAAGAAGAGGAGAAGATAATTCACTAGATTCAATCTCTCCACATGAAGATGGTAGAATGAATTATGAATGAATTTGGAATGTTAATTTGATCCCCTCTTCCTTGTTTGAAATGGAAAGGAATTAATTGAATTATGTAGTACAAAAGTGACAAATAATTGATTATAACTTGAGATTGGAATATAGGATGAAGTTGTGCACCTGGATCTGGCAGTAATATGTCGAGACAAAGTTGCGCTGCGAATTTGAGGAAATGTTGCTTGGATCGTGGTGGGAATGTACACAGTCCTCCGAAAAATCCTTGAAATGAAAAGGGTTTTTCCGCCTCTACAAATGAATCCCGAATCCAAAAGTACAGTTGTGCACCTACAACCTACACATGTAAAAGAGAGGAAAATGGGTTGGGATTGGGGGTTTGCCTTTAGGTCAAACCCCAATTTTGGAATTAACCAAGTAATGAAAGAAAGTACTTGCAAGTAGATGTAAATGAAAGACTGAATTGTAAATCACCTCAAGTGAGGTTGTGATAGAAATGTTGATAGAAGGGCTTGTGTTTAATGGAATGTTGGAATCAATCTCCTCTTCAATGGTTGAATCCTTGACTTGAATGCAACACCTAGCCTTGAAGGGACACTTGAGAATGCTCAATGCTAGAAAAGAATGCTTTAATGCTCTTGAATTCTTGATCACTTGTGAATTTCCCACTCATCCAGCTTATTGAACTTATGCAAATGAGAGGAATAATTCCCCTTAAATACATGTTATTGGATCTGATTTTCATCACGGGCCGACATCGAGGGAGTTTGCCGCCCGATGCACAACCAACAATGCAACCCTAGGAAGGGTCCTGCTCCAAAATAGGGCAAGGATATGGTCACCATGCTCCTATCCTGGGAGGAAAAGGGTGCCAAACCCTTGTCCAAGGGGGGACATTGGCATCATGCCCCTGTCCTACCCCTTTCTCCAGGGCAGAGTGCAGACAGGGTGATGTAGAGGCCAAGGAAGAAGTTGTTTCTGCAAGCTGAGCAATATTCGGTCATTGATTAGGCTAGAGGATTCAAAATCGCATGCGTGAGGACCCTAATACAGTTGAAAATTGCTAGGGTCACAATTTTATGACACTATATTTAGCCCCCACGTTGGCAGGAGTATAAGTGTGCACCAACACTGCTGGTAAAAGTACAAGGAAACAAGATTGAAAGACTTTTACCATGTCAAGGAGGCAAGATGAGCCAAGCCCCCAATGGATTTAGGATCTTATGACTTTGATTGAAAAAGTAAAAGGGAAGATCGAGAAGGGGAGAACCATGACTACAAGTAGCAAAGTTCCCTTCACTATGAGTCATGAAAGAAAGGATACAAAAGATTACAAAGAAAAACAAAGTTCACTAAGTAATTCTAAGTATCACAAGAAGGAAAGTATGAGTGGAGTGTATGCCCCCATGTTAAAGTGATCACACGCGCCTTATCGGGGGTGATTTATTTAAGGTAGGATACACCCAGGAGAGAGAAGGAAGGGAGCACATCATCGCAAGGATTTAGCCCCCAATCGAGGTATAAACCCAAGGATAATGAACACAAAACACAAGGTAGTGTCACTTTCCTCGAGGTTAGTATGCTGTATGACAACTCATGTGTATCATTTATGTATATGCATATAATAATATTCATTCCCCAAAGAAGGACACAACCTTAGAAGAAAGGGAAGAGAGGATGTCTTTTGAGTCAACATGGAAGAGACCAAGAAAAGATCTCAATGCTTTGCATCGTCCCAAAGTAGACATTAAGGGAACAATAGAAGAACAAGGATATACATAGAAGAATGGTCACAAGAGAGAAAGAAAGGAGAGAGAAAGATCTGCAATGGTAATATTGCTAGTCTGGAAAGACATCCGCCTCTCGATCTTGCTGATCACTATTTCAGGAAGGAGAGCAGCATGCCAGAGGAGCAATATGGAGCACAACAGATGAAGCTATCACAAGATGCAAACAAGGACTATGCTCATGTTGTGAGTCACTTTGTTCGATTCTAGGAGCTAGGATTAGGGTTTGTGAAAATTCAGTTAATAAATGCTTGTCTATGTCAACATATTCATACTCACTATCAGGAGAATTAGGAGTTGTATTGCCATTATGAATAATATTTTTATCCATTTCTTCATAAAAGTTTAGAGAAAGAGGAGCAAGAACACAAATATGAGTAAAACCATCACATGTTTTGTGCAACTTCTGATTTGGAGATGTAGGTTGAAGATCTTGCTTGGGAGAAAAGGGAATCATGTCAATTGTCAGAGTCTGAGGAGATTGAGTATTTTGAGGGACTGCTTCATGAGCTCGAACATGGTGTCTTTATTGGCGTTCTCTTGCACAACAATTTCATCGAGTCTTAGTGGAAAGCTGAGAAGGAGGAAGAACATTTGAACAAGTAGGAATGTTTCTCTCCTTGATAGTTAAAGGTTTAGGTTGAGGTATTTTTGGTTGAACAATAGGAGAAGTATGCCTCTTCTCTCAATAAGAGGAAGGAGGTGGAACTGCACCATAAAAAGGAGGAATATTAGGTGTAGGGAGGAGACCAGGTCCTTCATGAGGAGGTATAGGTCTAACCTTAGGAAGAATATTGGTGTACTCCTTAAGAGAAGGTAAAGTCACAGCCATAGGGGTAGGTGGACGATCTTCCCTAGGAGGGAGATCAGTTCTATCCATGAGGGGAAGAACATCATCTTGAAGAATAATAGGGATGTCAAGTGTTGGGGATCTAGGTTGACTTAAGGATAATATCATATCAGTCTTCCATTTTTGATAAGATTGAAAAAGAGCATCGCTCCTTGAAGGAAGAGATTGAAATTGGTTAGGCCAAAAGAGATAAATAGGAACACCAGAGCTTCTTGGATAGACAAAATAAGCTATGGTTCATGGTTATGATTTTTCCATTGTGAGGAAATTTAAGACACTTATGGATTGGAGAAGAAATAGCTTTCATGGAAGATAACCAAGGATATCCCAACTTCACACAGAATTCCTCAGAAGAAGGTATGATAACAAAGTCAACATCCATGGATTTAGCATGAACTTCAATAGGAAGGGTGATAGAACTAATGGTAGGACAAGAGAAGCCATCAAACAATTTCACAACCACATTAGAAGCATCATATATTGGTGTAAGCAATCATAAAGTGAAAAGATACTCTTCAGTTATGACATTAACCATGGAAGAGGGATCAATCAGGGTACCATGACAAGAGATATCCTTAGCCTTCGCCACTATGTATAGAGGGCCATCAGGTGCTCTAATGGTCTCACTAGGGTCAAATGTTACAATACAAGGATCCTTAGGCATATCCTATGTCTCTACCATATTAACCAAGTTTAGAGCCATAGAAGTGAATTCTTCAGAAGAGAGAGAATTAGGCACAATCTCAATAACAATAGAGGTATGAGATGGCAAGGGATCAATGAAAACCTTAAGATTTTGATTAGGAGGAGCTACTTATTTATTCCCTTTATCATTCATACCTGCCACAGATATAGTATTATCATCAATCAAGTTTTGAATCTTGTTTTTCAATGTAAAATATTTTTTAGTATCATGACCAGGTTGACGGTGAAATTGACAAAAGGAATTGTTATCAAAATAAGGAGATGCAATTGTGTAAGGATCAATTTGTTTTATAAGAGGGAGTTTGATAATATTTTTGTGCAACAACTAAGACATAATACTATGTAAAGATTCATTCAAAGGAGTAAACTGTCTTTCTCTTTGGAAAAAAATAGAAATAGAAGGCACACCTGTTGCAACATTCACATGGTTGTTGTTGATTGGATCATTAAAATTGATGAAGCTTTTTGTTAGTTTTAACTTCACAAATGGTTGTTGAACACTCTCCCCCTTATCATTCAGAGCCATAGGAGTGGATTGCTCCATTTGACTCACAACCAGTTGAAAATTGTGGAGTGTTGCGCACAACTGCGGAAAGGAAGTAAATTCAGACAAAAGAAGCTTTTCCTTGATATCTTTTTGCAAATTTGAAATGAAAATTCTTTAAATATCATTATTAGGTACATGAAAATAAATTTGAGCATACAAATGCTTATATCTACCAATGAAATTAGTCACTTTTTCTTTAACACCTTGTTTGCAATGCATTAAATTAGTCAAAGTGATTTTAGGACCAATGTTGTTTGGAAATTGTTGGATGAAAGCATTTTCTAGTTGCTGAAAGGAAGTGATAGAATAAGAAGGTGGAGATCAATACTATTGTAAAGCCTTATCTCTTAGTGTTCTTGTAAACAATTTTGCAAGCAATCTTTGATCATAAGAAAAATCGGTACACAAGGTTTGAAATGTTTTGACATTCGTAAGATGATCACCTTTTCCATTATAGAGTTCTAATTGAGGGATATCGACATGTTTAGGTGGCATGACTTTAACAATATCAAGAGAAAGTGGGCTCGCAACATCGAAGGTGGGCACACTAAACTTGGATTGACTCATGGAAGCAATTTGTTGTTGTAAAGAAGACACAGTTTGAGCAAGATTGTTAATTGTCATTTCGGTGGAAGAATGTATGTTAGACATAGGTGATTGAGAAGGTGGTGTGATGTTATTGAAAGAAGGGATGGACAAAGAATAAGGTGGTGGGACATTGTGATAAGTAGGCATGGCTGATGATTGGGTAGGAAAAGGGACACTTAAAGGAGGAATAAAAATGTTGAAGGAATTGCCCCCTTGTGTCACATTGATTGGTTGAGGAATAATAGGAACACTCATGGAAGACATAGGTAAAGATGGAGGATTAAATGAAGAAGAGGGATTACCCCCATGACCAATTGTTGTAGGGATGACATTTTGAGTTGAAGTGGCCATGATGTTAGATGTGAAAGTATGAATACTAGTTATAGGAGTAGTCAAAGGAATTGAAGGATTGACTTGTGTTGAAGGTTGTGAATAACCTAGGGTTTCGGCACAACTCTTGATAGGCATGACATTAGAATCAACAATATGTACAATGCCACGTAATATATCAATTCCATTATTATCACTTTGAAGCATGTATTTAAGACCTTCAATTAATGGAAGAGATTCACTATTAGGGTATTCTTGGGACATCCATTGTTGAAAGATATCAAATTGATTGTCCAATGTGGAAAGTTGATCTAAAGAAACCCTAGTTAAAGCTTCTTCTTCATGATGGGATTCATCAATGGGGTGAATAGGCACATGATTAGGATGGGAAGAATTAGCATGATCCTCATTAAAAAAGTCACCCAAATTAGGCTCCATCTCCTCTAAAATTAAACCTTGGAAGCCTTGATTCTAATGCTTCATCTAACGGGGATAGGATAGGTAGGACTGATAGTGTTAAAACTCATGCACTAGAGGGAAAATCTGAATTTTGAATTGTAGAACAAAGCTTACAAAATTGAGTAATGCAAAATTAAAGAAAATAATGATTACACAATTTGAACTTTGTTGGAAGAAGGGAATGACACAATTTCCAAAAATAAAAGGAAATTGGAATTTTAAAATTAGGGCCAAGGGAATACCACTTAATTTTAAAATCAGAATTTTTAAAATCAGGGCAGACTATAATTAACCTCTTAATTTAAAAAAATTTCTTGAAATTTGAAATGTTGAATTTGGGAGGTATTTTCGATTCTAGAGGGATCAAAAATCGATAAAATCAACCAATCTTATGGATTTAGGCTATTAAATACAGTCATAATAATCTCCTAAAATTTCAGGAAAAAAATCAAGGACCATGGAGGGAACGCATATCATCTCACCAACTTTTGTCAAAATTTTTAGGGATGGATATTACCATGATTTTAAAGCTAACCCCAAAAATTTGGCGAATTTTACAATCTCTAGATGAGTGAAATGAAGGTGCAAATGTGAAAATAGGACCCTATTAGGGTTTTAAAGAAAAATAGGAATTGAATTGCAATTTTGAAAATGATCAAACCTAATGGATAGGGACACCTTGGAAAATGTTTAGAAACCTAAATGTAAATGAAATTGATTTGAAATTCACACAAATCCAATTAATTTTAAAAATTAAGGTTTGATGACCTAACCACTTAATTTTAAAACTTGAATTTTGGAAAAAATAAAGCGGGAAAATGAAAATTTGAATTGTAGGATTACAGACAAATTTGAGAGCAATCAGAAATCTGAAAAATTAAATGGAAATCCAATTTTTGCATAATTCCAAGGTGATTTTTGAAAATTAGGGTTTTGACAAGTAACCTCTTAATTTTGGAAATTTTAGTTGCAAATAGAACAAGACAATGAGGAAATTGAATTTGACAATCAAAACAATTTTCAGATCTAAGATAACCACAAGCAATTTTTATAAATCACAAGTTCAATTTTAAATAAAAACTAGGGTTTGTAATGATTTAACCACTAAGTTTGTAAAAATTTGAAACTTGTAAATGAAAAATATACAATTTTGTTCCAAGGAAAGCATGCTTCACGTTGGGTTCACCAAAATGTAATGGTGGAAAAATGGTGAATGATAGATCAAGGAGGAAACTACCCTTTCCCTTAAAGAGAAATGAGAGTTTCGCTATTGATTACCCTTCAAACACTTTTCACCATGTTACATTAAGAAGAGGAGAGGATAATTCACTAGATTCAATCTCTCCACATGAAGATGGTAGATTGAATTTTGAATGAATTGGAAATGTTAAGTTGATCCCCTCTTCCTTGTTTGAAATGGAAAGGAATTGATTGAATTATGTAGTACAAAAGTGACAAAGAATTGTTTATAACTTGAGATCGGAATATGGGATGAAGTTGTGCACCTGGATTAGGCAGTAATATGTCAAGATGAAGTTGCCCTGCAAATTTGAGGAAGAGTTTGATAAATAATGATGAACAATAAATACCCAACAGATACTGAGAGGGGAGGGGTGAATCAGTCTAGACAAAAACTTCTTAAACAACTTAAATTGCAAAGATTGCACTAACTGATAAACAATATCACCGATCTAAATCAAGGCACTACTGACAACATAGTATGACTATAAAAGACATAAATTGGTAACATCTAGATCTTCTCAAAACCTAATATCTTATCTCAACTTCACCCATATTCTTAAACAAGTAATACATAAAAAATACAATGATCATTGGATCAACTTGCATTATCACTTAACAGAAAACACTAAAACATCACATGAAAAAGCATCACACATAACACACTGATTTTTCACATGGAAATCCAACTGGAAAAAACCACGGTGGGGATGAATACCCACAAGTTGTTCTTGAACTCTTTTGAAGTCCGCTTTGTTAGGAGCCTAGTCGGGTTAAAGACTTTACAATAGGTTCTGCTAGGAATCAATCCTGCTAGGGATCACTCGATTAAGGGATGGCTAAATACACGGTTAAAGGTTAAAACCCTATTAAAGGTTACCTTGTAATAGGATTTGAAGAACTCAATTATTTTGAGTCACCCTGTTAAAGGATTTACAAAATTCCTATTAAAGCTACCCAGTAAAGGGATTTTCCAACTGCTGAAATGGTTAGAAGTCAACACGTAATACACTGATCTGATAACAACACTCAATACCAAGGCAGATCCACTTCAGTTCCTTTACTTCTGTAATCACACTCTACAAATCTCTTCTCACTTCTCTGGTCTGGTAAGAATCACTTCCAATACATCCATTCGCCAAAAACTTCAAATGAAAATCATCATTGACTTTATAGACAACAATTAGGTCGGAGGCCAAAACCTAAAACCCTAAGCATATAGGTTAACAATACAGTCGGTCCAATCCTGGCTGTTTAAACACATTACATAGGGTAAAACAATCTTGAACAAATCTCAAGACGTTCTCCATTATCCGTTCTTCACCGCTTCTGGAAGCTGATAACCCATCACACGCTTTCCACCATTTACTAAGATTTTGCATATTCTCGAGGTCGATAAAATCAATCTTCTTCATGCAAGATCCTCAAGGAAATTCTTCACACGCACAATGCTGACATGGCAACACGATTTGATCTTCATTTCAATGCTAACTCATCACAGGATGTCGTTGGTCGAATCACACAGAATTGAAATGCATCAACTAGAAACTTTGAAGCTAAGACTACCAACCGGTAGTCATATCAAATGAAACCTCGATACAAACTTTGCATATACCAGTTCACATTCCAACATACCGGTTCACTTTATTGCATATACCGTTTCATACCATCATACCGGTTCACTTGCTAGTTTGCTTACTTCAATATACTGATTCATACTTCAACATATTGACACCAATGACAACATACAATATCATCATGTACATATGACAACAATCTCCCCCTTTGGCATTGATAGCAATACACAAAGATATCTCTACATCTTCCATATTATATGTCTTCAATACTATAGATATCTTCTCTACTTCACATCTTCTCCCCCTTTGACAACAATGCCAAAGTAGAGGCATAAACATCCATGATCTACTATGCTGCTCCCCCTGAGGAGTAGCATCCTTCAACACATCAATCCTGAAAAGATTTGACAATGCAATACCTGACTGATGTGGAGCACATACCTTTACTTCACCTCTTGAAGGGGAAACACCCCTTATTCACCTCTTAAATAGGTAAATGTAGCCTTCAGTAGAGGCTTGGTGAATATATTTGCTAACTGCTCCTTACTGGAAACATGTTCCAATACAACCTCTTTGTTCTGAACTTTCTCCCTCAAGAAATGATACTTGAGCTCAAAGTGCTTGGTTCTAGCATGCAATACCAGATTCTTGGAAATATTAATTGCACTTGTGCTATCACAAAATATACTCATTGGTTCAGATACAGGGACTTTGAAACCACTTAATACATGCTTCATCAAAATTATCTGAGTACAGTTCATAAATGTTGCTACATATTCTACTTCTGCTGTGGACTAAGAGATACAACTCTGCTTCTTGCTCATCCATGAGACTAGTCTACCACTGAGAAAGAATGCACCACTGGTTGTGCTCTTCCGGTCGTTACCAGCCCAATTGGCATCAGTAAACAATTTGAGATTGAAATCATTACTGTATGGATACCACAATCCATAATCTATAGTTCCCTTCAGATATCTAAGAATCCGCTTGACTGCTACCAAGTGGGATTCCCTTGGAATTGTCTGAAAACATGCAACAATGGCCACTGCATGTGCAATGTTCGGTCTACTATGTAGTACATAGTGCAACTTACCAATCATTGACTGGTATTCCTTCTCATTCACCAACGCCGAGTCATCTTCTTTTGATAATTTACAATTGGTCATCATTGGTGTACCAACCGATTTTCTATCTTCCATGCCAAAGGTCTTCAACACCTCTTTGACATACTTGGACTGAGTGATAAAGATACCATATCTCATTTGTTGAATCTGTAGTCCAATGAAGAACTTAATCTCTCCGATTACTGACATCTCAAATTCCTTCTTCATTTCATCTGCAAATGCATGGCTCATCTTGTCATCTTCACCAAAAATTATGTCATCAACAAACACTTCACAGATCAAAATCTGATCTCCTTTTGACTTCAGATAGATATTGCTATCTTCACTTGTTCTTTCAAATCCAATCTTCACAAGATGAGAGTGTAAACATTCATACCACGCTCTAGGTGCTTGCTTCAATCCATACAAGGCTTTATGTAGCCTACACACCATATCACTGTCTTTTGATAGGGCAAACCCATTTGGTTTCTCTATATACACTTCTTCTTCAAGTATTCCATTCAGGAATGTAGATTTTACATCCATCTGATGCACTTTGAATCTCTTGAAGGCTACATATGCAAGTAGCATTCGAACTGCTTCAAATCTAGCTATTGGAGCAAAGGTTTCTCCATAGTCTTCTCCTTCTTCTTGAGAATATCCCTTACATACCAATCTTGCTTTCTTTATTACCACTGTGCCATCTTCATTCAGCTTGTTTCTAAATACCAATTTGGTGCCAATAACATTTTTGTGCTTAGGTTTGGGTTCCAAAGACCATGTACCATTCTTTTCTATTTGGTCAAGTTCTTCTTCCATAGCCTTAATCCATTGTTCATGTTTATGTGCCTCTTTAAATGTTTTGGGCTCAAATTCAGAAATCATGCAAGAATTCTCTCTAACCTTTCTTCTTGTAAGTATTCCTGCATCCTTATCCCCTATGATTTGCTTTGGATCATGATGCAACTTTACATACCTAGGAATGATCTTAATTGATTCCTCTTGCTTTTCCTCTTCATCACATCTACTAGTGTAGGAGCACTGTTACTTGTACTTGGTTGTTTTGCAACCGGTTCCCAGAAGGTTACATCCAGATCATATACCGCTCGCTCACTGCTGGTTTCCTCAGGTTTCTCAAAGGTTTCATCAACTCTAACATTGATACTTTCAACAATTCTCTGAGTCCTATTGTTAAAACACTTGAGAGCTTTTCTCTTGGTGGAATACCCTAGAAATATTCCCTCATCACATTTTGCATCAAACTTTCTTTGGTATTCACTTCTCTTGATATAACACAAGTGCTACCAAACACTCTAAAGTAGCTTACTACTGGAGTCTTACCAGTCCAATACTCATAAGGAGTTTTATCCTTACCTTTCTTGATGAGTACCCGGTTCATAGTGTAGACTGCAATGCTCACCACTTCTCTCCAAAAAGTGTGAGCAACCTTCCCTTGAATCAGCATCGTTCTGGTTGCTTCAACTACAGTTCGATTGTTCCTTTTTGCTAGGCCATTCTGTTGTGGAGTCTGGGGGGAAGACAATTGCCTCTTGATACCATTCTCTTCATAGTACTTATTGAATTCACCAGAAGTGAACTCACCTCCTTGGTCGGTTCTAAGGCATTTGATTCTCTTACCGCTTTCCTTTTCAACTAGTGCTCTGAAGGCTTTGAACTTTCCAAAAGCTTCAGACTTGTCTTTCAAGAATGTAACCCACATCATTCTTGAGTAATCATCAGTAAGAATCATAAAGTACCTATCTCCTTGAACACTCCTAGTTTTCATACGACCACACAAATCAGTATGCACAAGATCAACCAAATTATCTGCTATGAAAGATTTACCTTTGAAGGTTGAGGAAGACATTTTCCCCATTTGACATTCTTTGCACAAAGGATTCTTCAGTTTGTTCAGCACAGGCAATTCTCTAACTGCCTTGATCTTACCGGCCTTCATAATATTATCAAAACTTACATGGTAGAGTCTCCTATGCCATATCCAACTATCATCAAACTTAGCCATTAGACATTAACTGATATTTGTATTTAACTGAAATAAGTTACCTTTTGTCTGCATATCGGTGGCCATCAGTTCACCACTCTTTCCTTTTATTTTGCACACTCCATCTTTGAATTCCAGAGTGAGTCCTTTATCATTCAGTTGGGCAACACTCAAAAGGTTATGGCTGAGACATTCTACCCAATACACATTATCAGCACTACTTTTTCCATTTAGAGAGATAGACCCTTTTCCTTTTACCATACATGCTGCATCATTACCAAATCAGACTACACCTCCATCGTACTCTTCCAGAGACATAAACTTTTTCTAGTCACTAGTCATGTGGTGAGAACATCCACTATCAATAATCCACTCATTAGAATTATCAAAGTGGGAGACAAGAGCCTTCTTGTCTAACACATCTTCCTTAACAGATACAAACACTATGTCTTCGCTTTCTTCATTTTCTGATTCATCATTAGTGACACCTTCATCGACTGCAAGAAGATAGTTTATCCTATTTCTTCCTTTGAACTTTTTAAACTTCTCCGGTTTGTCCTTATTATCACTATTAGGATAGTTGACAACAATGTGTCCTATCCTATTGCAAGAAAAACATTTCAAAGGGAGCTTACCTCTGTATTTTCCAGTTCCCTTAGGAAGTCTCTTGGCAAGAAGAGATTCAAATTTCATAAGGATCTCCTCATCATCCATATCTCTGTTTTGTCTGGGTTCACAGCTGGTACCAACCTCTTTTCCCTTTCTAGATAGTACAACAGATGCTCTAAAGGCTAATTCAGTCTTCTAAACACTGCCATCATAAATATTTAGCTCATATGTGGTCAACCTAGAAATAATGGAATCTAGGGATACCTTTGTCTTGTCAATAGATCTCAACTCCTGAATAGTGGCAACCCTTATTGCATAGACCGGTAATAAGGATCTCAAAACTTTGCTAACAATGGTGGAATCATCTATTGTACCTCTTGCACTCTTGATGTCTCCTACAATAGTTTTAATTCTTATCCCATATTGTTGAATGGTCTCTCCTTCAACCATCCATATGTCTTCAAATTTTCCCCTAAGTCTCTCTTCCTTAGCTTGTTTCACATGCTCATCACCACCATAGATAGTCTCCAGAGTATCCCATACATCTTTGGGATTGTTTTTATCTTGAACATCTATAAATTCAATATAAGATAGACTGCTGATAAGAGCTTCCATGACTTGCCCATTCTCTTGAATTTCTCTTCTTTGATCATCGGTGAGAGTATCGGTATGGACAACATAAGTATTCATAACATAGTTCTAGTGTTGAGCACCCATGCTTTTAATGTAGATCTGCATTCTGTCCTTCCATATCTTAAAGTTATCTCTATTGAACTTATGACCTTCCCTCTTCATCATTAGAATAGGATCTTTTCCTTAAGCGGTTAAGGTTATAACACAGAGCACCTGGAGGATGCTTTGATACCAATTGATGAATAATGATGAACAGTAAATACCCATAGATACTGAGAGGGGGGGGGGGTGAATCAGTATAGAAAAAAACTTCTTAAACAACTTAAACTGCAAAGACTGCACTAACTGGTAAACAATATCATTGATCTAAATCAAGGCACTACCGGCAACATAGTATGACTGTAAAAGACATAAACCGATAACATCTAGATCTTCTCAAAACCTAATATCTCATCACAACTTCACCCATATGCTTAAGCAAGTAATACATCAGAAATACAATGACCATTGGATCAACTTGCATTATTGCTTAATAGAAAACACTAAAACATAACATGAAAAAACATCACATAACATTGATTTTTCATGTGGAAACCCAACTAGGAAAAACAACGGTGGGGATGAATACCCACAAGTTGTTCTTGAACTCTTCTGAAGTCGGCTCTGTTAGGAGCCTAGTCCGGTTAAAGACTTTACAACAGGTTCTACTAGGAACTGATCATGCTAGGGATCACCCAGTTAAGGGATGGCTAAATACATGGTTAGAGGTTAAAACCCTGTTAAAGGTTACCTTGTAAGAGGATTTGAAGAACTCAATGATTTTGAGTCACCTTGTTAAAGGATTTACAAAAAGCCTGTAAAAGCTACCCGGTAAAGGGATTTTCCAACTGCTGAAATGGTTAGAATTCAACAGGTAATACACTGATATGATAACAACACTCAATGCCAAGGCAGATCCACATCATTTCCTTTACTTCTTCAATCACATTCTACAGATCTCTACTCACTTCTCTGGTCTGGCAAGAATCACTTCACATACATCCATTTGCCAACAACTTCAAATGAAAATCATCATCAACCTTATAGACAACAATTAGGTCGGTGGCCAAAACCTAAAACCCTAAGCATCTAGGTTAACAATACAGTCAGTCCAATCCTGGCTGTTTAAACACATTACATAGGGTAAAACAATCTTGAACAAATCTTAAGACGTTCTCCATCCTTCGTTCTTCACTGCTTCTAGAAGTTGATAACCCATCATGCACTCTCCACCGTTTACTAAGATTTTGCACATTCCCGAGGTAGATAGAATCAATCTTCTTCATGCAAGATCCTCAAGGAAATTCTTCACGCACACAAGGCTGACGTGGCAACACGATGTGATCTTCATTTCAATCCTAACTCATCACAGGATGTCGTAGGTCGAATCACACAGACTTGAAATGCATCAATCAGAAATCTTGACGCTGAGACTACCAACTGGTAGTCATATCAAATGA